>NW_027271271.1:232500-292500 GCF_040938485.1 Diadema antillarum | reverse complement strand
AATACTATTGTATTATGTAAACACATATCTTTTTTTCTAGTGTCTTTAGCTCCCTTCTATGCCTGTGTAAAGTAGGCCTTACGTTTCTCCCATTCACCATCCTAGTCAACTCCCTGCCGCATATTGCTCGATTTTTCATTCGGTTTCACTGAACGATTTGATATAAAGATGCAGAATTTATATTCGTAGTTTACTGGATTACTACCTCTAAGCGCACGCGTAGGAGATAGGGATAGGAACATTATTAAAACGGCTGTGTACGTTAAACTACAACTCCGTGCCGCATATTGCTCGAACTTCTTTCGGTTTAATAAAAAGATAGTTGAATTCTAGCATGTTTATCTATATAATCGTTTAACCCATACTTGAATATTCTTGTCAAGGATTGAAGATTGAATTATAGAATATTGTAAGTCATGGAGTCATAGTGTAATATGATATTCCACCAGTGCAGGCCTACATCTGTATAACATAATGCTATATTGAATGAATATAATAATTATATTGAATAAATTATAAAACAATTTATCATATTAAATGCCAGATTAGTGATTTCTTATGTTCACATGGGCTAATCAGAAATAAACGCGTACGTGATGATGTAGTTCATTAGTCTATACAATTGTAGGTGTTTCCTTTTGTTTCGCTTTTTTTCCTTTCTCTCTATCTCAGTCAATGCAATACAGGTATATCAATCTTGTAAACTATGAGAACCACTATTTACTTCCGAGAACCCTTTGGCAAATAAGCGTCCCTTTGCTTTACTTTACCAAGATTAAATGTTATCTTGCAAAAGTATCTTGTTTGCCTTTTTTTTTATTGGTGTTGATATTGCCTTCCTATTATACCTTATCCCAGTGCTAATGATATGATAATTTTCATTATGCCATTTCTTTCTGAATTTGGAACAGTGCAGATAATGAAATTAAACAAAAATGTAATGAAATGTAAATCAACTTGCTTTCTGAGCTTGGAAATGCACAGATGAATGAAATGAACAAAATATGCATTGAAATGCAAACTTAGTGGAAATAAAACACAGTAATCTTATTTACTTCTGATATTCTAGGAACGGGGGCTACTTTTAGGAGCGGCATTCTCCAAATAAACTTCTATGTTAGACTTTCTCAAACCTACAGATTTAAAAGCCTGTATTCCTTATAAACCAAGAGAGCGTGATTATGCATCATTACATTATCTTTTGAGTGATGCGCACAATTAGGCGTGCTAACCCGGGTTTTATTTTTTATCCCTATAATGCTAATTCCTTGCGGCTCATTGGCCATAGCGTAGTGCGTGTACAGACCTATGTTTAATATTTGTTTGCCAATGTGTATAAAAGTCATATATAAACGCTACTTTTTTTTTCCTTCTTTATAAATTCTCTCATGAGCGTTGCAAGCCATGCATTCAAGGGAATAAATATAAAGCATGTCCCTTGTATCCCTCATTTCCCTCCTCAATCAGTTGCGTGAAGATTGTCTGGAATAGTTTGTTGGTTGAATGTAGATCTGGTTTTACGGCTCATTTTGTAACTTTGATGAAATGGTCATTGTATATTGGCAAAGCAGATGATTTTCTAGCGGTTTGGTGGATTTTTTGTTCCTGTTTGTTGGATACGTCGTTTAGGTAATCATTATTCGCAAAGAAAGAACCAAAGAGAGAGAGAGAGAGAGAGAGAGAGAAGACGTAAATGAGAAAGTTGTAGGCCTGCTACATGTTCTCATCACAAGGCATGAGTTTTTTCATCTTTTTTTTTTGTAGAAAAGTCATCTTTTTTTTTTCTTGGTTAATGGACATCAGACGAGCTAAAAAGTAGGAAGGCTTATAGTGAGGAGCTAAATGTACACGTATTCACAGTCACAAAGACATGGCGCGCGCGCTCTCACACACACACGCAACACACAATCAGGCAATTTAATGCTCTTCTCAATGCAAAACTATAGCAAACAGAAGAGTGCGAAGACAAATCCCGCGGTGCACGCGCATCTAGACAAAAGTCGCTGCAGATCTTCGTGATTCCATACCATCGAAAGGAGAGTGCGAGCCACACCGTACCGCGAAGTATCAATACGCGCGCTAGCTGCCCGCTTCCTCGGCGTGCGTGGTGCCGAACGCAGAGCGATATTATTTTGTTGTAGTTGTTTATGCGAGCGCTGTACTAGCTTCAGCACACTCTCTCAGCATGGATATAAATCGATAATTTTCTTGCACCGAACAAAATTCCCAGCGCCAAAAATCTTCGCCGAAAGACTTCCCACATGAAATGTTGATGTGCAAACCTCAGTAATTGTCTGTCACTGATAACACTTTTTTGTGTGTGTTTAAATTGTGAAGTGGTAACAGAAATTCTCTTTGATCTCAGGGCGGCTTTGGCTGATGCCGTATTTCATTATAACTTTATGTATATACACTATTAATGTTCTTCCCAGAGAATGCCGATGTGTGTACATCAAATGCTTTATGTGCTGTAAATATCTTTTATTAATACAAGTATAATGTGTCAGTATATTTCTCGTGTGTCCTCTTGAATGCTTTATTACAATCATTATTACATCGTTACTATCTACATACGATAGTTATGCCATACCTTCTACTGCTTGAAGAGACTGTTGAAAAACACTCCGGTAAATAAAGGTAAAGGCTTAATTTTTAACCACGAATATTAAAAGAAGAAGAAAACAGTTTCCATTAATAACGAAATGAAGGAACATTCTCCTTTTCTTCTTCTTCTTTCTCTTCTTTGTTATTTTAAGAAAGACTAGATAACAACGGATAATACTGTGCCAGTCATTAAATTACACTCGCAATGTGTCACGTGTTGCTTCCCTGTTCATTTTGTGTGATAGGTCAACTGTACCATTTCTATTGGATTGTGAATGTATGTTGTGTAATTGTTATTGTGATTTTCGTTTGGCTGAATGGATAATTATAATGACAGAAATAATAATAACAATAATAATAATAGCAATAATAATGATGATTGTGATTATAATGATAATAATAGTGATAATAATGATGACAACAACAATAGTGAATTTAATGAAACGCAATAGACGTTGTTAATAAAGTAGAGTAAACTTTGTATGACTTTAGAAAGATTCATCATGGTTTTTTGATGATAATATATCGCGAAATGTTTTCACTTCTATGCAGTAATATGTTGGAGAACAGACTATTAAATGACTTGCTCAGAAGATGTGCTGTTTATATACATGAACATAATTGCCGTTACTTTACGACCGATTATCTTGGACTGTAATTCCATACTTAAAACAAGAATGCACGCGGCTTTTTATAATCATTATCGTAGAATTTTTTTTCGCATGGCTCTACGCCATCATGTTGTGGTGCTGATAGCATTTTCAAACCTATATGTATGTATATAAACATAATGTATATTCACAGATGATAAGGATGTGTGTGAGTGTGTGTGTACACGTTGTGTGTGCATCTCTGTTAAACGTGCCCAACAACCAAATCAGTCAGCCTTTTATGACTGTCTGTGGCCATTGATGTAAATATTGTAACAAATTAATGTTAACGCGTAATTTTTAATACAAGTCTTGCACTAACTATACCTTAAAGGGGAAATCCAGTCCAAAGTGAGTCTGATAAGAAAGAGTAAAATATAACGAGTTCAACGATAAAATTTTGATCGAAATCAGGTGAAAAATAAGGAAGTTATGACATTTTGAAGTTTCGCTAATTTTTTTTAGGAAACAGTTCTTGAACGGTCAATATAGATATGCAAATGGAAAGTGAGCATGTCATCCCCTCACAACTCGCCATATAATTTGTCTATGAAATTTTGAAATTTCCAGTTTTTCATTGAAATGCAATTATGCCCGAGGCTCAAATCCTGATATATCTAACTGATCACTATTCTGAAGTTACTCAACTAGGAATAACATCATGTTTCAGACTTCAATGACAGAAACATTAAATTTTCACCATTTTTGTACACGATCAACACGTGATCAACGGAAAATTGTGAGGTTATGACATGTCATCTCACTCATTTGCATATTCATATCCGCTGTACACGAACTGTTTCGCTAAAATTAGCAACACTTCAAAATTTCATAACTTCCTTATTTTTCATCCGATTTCAGTCAAATTTCGGCCGTTGAACTCGTAAGATTTTACTTTTTTTTTGATAAGACTAACTTATTTTTGGACTGGATTTCCTCTTTGACTCTTATCATAAGGAATGCTTCTGACAGTGACGATTTAATTTCGAAATATTTTTAAAAAGTTCCAAGACCCATCACCATATGAACAGCCACTACTATGGCTAAGGAAACAACAAAAAATGAACTGAAATAAAATCAAAATGAAAAATACTAAGCACGGACGAATTCATAGGTCGCTTACAAACCTCTGTTTGATTCAAACAGAAAATCGATAGCATGAAATATGCGGCAAATAATTCAAAATACAAACTATTAAAATCAAATGGCTAAACATTTACTATTAAAATTAACATTCGTTAATCTATGGAAGGAAACTTGTCAAAGACCAACCCAAAGTACGTCTATACGACTGAAAATAATTCATTTAAAATCATAGCTGTAGATCGTAATGAATAAGAGGTTCTGGGGATTTCTATTTCACCAGAAGTTGAATGTATTATCATTATTATAACAACCCATCATGGGTTCTCATACTGAATGATTTACGTTAATCTCATCATTCGTTTTAGTGTTCGCATTGGAATGGTGCCGAAATGACACACAAATCAACAACTTACATACAAATCTCAATCCTGACACTTGCCTGATTAGGCCATCCTGCATTGCAAAAAGCAAGATAAAGCAAAGCAAACTTAAACGAATTTGATTTGATTTTCTGATTTCTTCTGTTACAATGATAATGAGCTTCCATATCATAATATAATGTGGAGAATTTTTCTTTCTTTCTTATGAGTTCCTCCACTGACACAATTATGATTATGAGATCTCTTATAGTGAAATTAGCATGCAGATTTACATAATTAAAATATTTTATTTATTAATAATTTCATTTTATTTGGTATCGGTACTGGCTGGAGTATTTTTCTTTTCAAAAGGGCCCCATTTTTTTCAATGATAGCAACAACCCTTCGACATTGGTTTTATTTCAATTTCGGCGACAATCCCCTCATATCTACAGCTTCTTTTGGATTAAAAATACAATGAGGGAAAATATCTTTCTTTAACAATCGTAAACGTTAGTCATGGAAGTTTGTTGGATATCTTTAAGAACTTTTAATTTCTTTAAGAAGATACAAAGTGTATTGGGACTCCCAATGTTTCGTAACATCACTGAGAAACATTGTGAGTCCTGATACGCTATGTATCTTCTATAACATCTCATGTTTCACAAACAAACTTGTCATTCCAGTTACAATAAAAAATATTTCCATATACTGGGGTAAAACAGTAAATCGTTATTGTTTCTGTAATTCCAGTTACAATAAAAATATTTCCATGTCTTGAGGTAAAATAGTAAATTGTTCTTGTTTTTATTTTGTAAAAAAAGAAGACCCTTTCAAGAACGTTACAAAGAAATGTTTTTACCTTATGTTGTTGCCTGCGACTGTGGTATGATGTTTGTTTTTATGGGGCTGCGTGATCTCTTTGTAAAAGTAAGACTTTTTACAGAATATGTTGTATTATATTTATTGAGCTTTTTGTCCATATCGAAGACCACATATCTCACAAGGTTACTCTTTTCATAGTCCTCTCTTTCTTTTTAAAAGATATTTGCATTCCTTTATTCGGGCTTGGGCTGCGTGATTATTTTTTCTTTGACACAAATATACGTTTCGAGCAATCTATGTAATGACATCGGTGTTAGGCAAAGGTGGCTGTCAAATGAAAATGCAATTCAGGCACACATCACATTCTGACGTTGTAATTTTCTTAAAATTATGCAAAGTGATCATTTTCCTTCCATTTACTGTTTCAAAGAAAACCCTTCAGTGAATGAGGCATTTTCATTGTAAGACTAACGTCTAAAATCAAAGCTTTCATATTAAGCTTTTATAGAGTTATTGCACATAATCTTGTATGCGTTTCGATAAGGCAAAACGTGGCAAACAATGCATGCAGTCGCGCGTGCCATAGTTGCCTTTTCTCTGTACGTGCGCCCATCCGAGCATGCAACACGTCTGAAAGCTTGCGGTCCAATCCACTCACGACACTTCGGGCCGAGAAGGCTGGCCGGGGAAACTGTGAAGTACCGCCCCGCGATGACAGCGGATTCCATTCACGCTGCCCGCTGAAAGGGATAACTTCGAGAGTGTCGGGCGACGTCTGGCGGAGATCGAGTGCGTTTGCTCGGTCGCCGGGTGGCGGTCGGCGGTCCGTGGGAGCAGCGATGCGGCACGGGAATAGAAGATACCTCTTCGTCTCTTTCTTTCTCTCACTTTCGCTCATTCTTTCTATCTATACCAACCTCTTTAAATGACTGCATAAACGTTTTGTTTCGGCAGCAGATAATCAAATGGTGTCGTAGGGCTTGACTTGGATACGATCCGGGCGAGACACAATGCGACAGTGCCGCAATGGCGACATAATTCCTGAATCTTGACGCCAGAACAACCACGTAACTAAAAGAGTGCTTGCGTAATACAGTGCAAAGTGAAAAATGGGATAGACAAGGCAAGTGTTACAGAAATGAAGCAAAGGGTTCGTCAATAATAGCTCACACGATCCTTAAAGTCACATGAGAATATTTTCTTTGCTTTGAATAATATCAAGTTACTCACAAATGTATCAGTTATGAGATAATCAGTTAGTATTGTATAGCAACAACATTCAAAACATGGATACGGCAAATATTACTCGACATGAAATCAATCAAATCCCTAGAAAGTGATGACACACATTTTCTAAGAAATGTGAAGGAAAACAAGGATCAACAACTAATCAAAATTTAAAGCTTTGATACATGACTAAGATAGAATAACAAGCTAATCAATTAATAATCATGCTCGTCTAATTACAGAAATTTAGACAATACAGCAGACTGTGATTAAATATTCAAGAAATGTGATAATGGACGTAGCAAATTCTTTCGAAATTTTGATCACACAATTTTGGAGAAAGAAATGGAAAGACAGCATGAACGCACTATATTGATCATAACCTTTCAAACAGAAGGAAAGCAATACATTTAATCAAAATTTCCGTTACTAAACACGATATGAACATTTAAAGTAATCATAAAGTAGGTTGTACATTACATCTGAAAAGAACATTGCACATCCTTATAATTTGACGATCACTACGATCACACACGTCTTTTAATGTTCACCGCATTTTGTCATTAATTTTCTACAAAGATGACTTAACTGCATGCTGCTTTGAAAAAGGTAAAAAAAAAACAGTCGGCAGGGAAAAATCAAGGGAAGTAAATAGGCTGACACAGAGGCGCAGAGTATTAACCTTGGAACGTTACTGAAACATTACGAGATATTTGCATAGTGAGGGTCAAAACACACAAACCACCCCGAGTGTGGTGAAAGGGGAATTTGGCGTCCTTTTCACTGCATGCCTACTGGTGTTGAGGAAGGAGAAAGTGTGTGTGTGTGTGTGTGTGTGTGTGAGGGAGAGAGGGAGAGGGAGATTGAGAGTGCATAGTTTGGGTACTGAATGCCCATTGGTCTAAAATGTCATTAGATTAAAACACGTAATCATCAACAGTTACATACACTCAAATACACACAGACACACACACAGAAACTCACGCATGAGATACTACTGTGCTTTCCCCCTCGAATACCCCTACACACACACATTAATTCTTGCGACCACATACACTAAACACACAGACACACGTGCGCCGGAGGATGGCGAAGCGAAGAAGAAAGGACCACACCGGGAGAGAAACACAAACGTGGCGGCCTATAAACCACACACACACACACACATACACACATGAGTTCTTGATGGATAGAGGGCAAGTTGGAAGCGGTGCGGCGCCAGAACGTTGGCCGTGTTGAGCTGAGGGTTGACTGCTAGAACACGTTTCATTAGAAATTTCCTATATAATGACACTGCGAGTGCCTGGCGGCTGTCACTTAAACTGTTTAGAGTAGTTTTGTCTGTAGCGCCTTCTACTCCACGGCCACCCTGTGGGAAGTCCCCGATGACCGTATTGGCTGGCCCAATTTCATGCAAAATTGGAATATCCATCGACTGTCGTCCTGAAATGCTCCAAGTTTGGGGGAGTTTTATTGCTCTTCTTTCTCTTTCAAATCCATGATTGAGGGGCTTCTCAAAAACGACGATGTGCAAACATGATTATGCAATCATCCTCCTTTCGGAATTTCTGTGAGCGCTGAATGTCGCGGGATGACATGAATCTACACAACACTGTATTAAACGTTACCGGCAGAATATCATCATAAACACAATACAGTGATTGACACAACTTGATAATCCTTACATTGCAGATATATATTTCTTCGGATAGAAGACAGTTGGTTTATTCCAAATTGTATCGGGACGAAAACGGCGATGGACGCCCAGCTGATGCGGAGTCACCTCTCGCAGGCGAGCATCGGCGGCCTGAGCCCCTTCCCCGCCTACTCCTTCTCTACCGCCGCTCAAGCGCTAGGCTTCCACGTCTCGCCGCCGGGAGCAACGCCGGCAACGCACGGCGAGCTGGCCATCGCTACCTCGGTGGCTGCGGCAGCGGCGGCCGTCCGCGTTCAGAGCTCGATGGCGAACGAGCTCAAGCACGTCTCCGGCGACTGCTTCTCCGCCAAGGGGAAGTTGATGAGACCCGTCAACAATGAGGACGATGACGATAAAAACGGTGAGCGAAACCATTTTGTTTTTTCCGTATGTCGGAAAGCAGACTTATACTCAAAACTGTCATCCTCAACCACTGGAAATAGAGAACTATGCACAAACTCATCCAGGTTTAAATCAAGAATTTAAGCAGCTTAGCCTATAGATATGGTAAAGGTTGATAGTTTAATAGTTTTCCTTCTATAACCACCGTTTTATTACCTGTTTAGAACATGGAAATGCAACACGGAATGAACAAAAGTTAGATAACCATATTGAACAGACCTCATGTTTTGATAATGTGCTGGTCTTTTTGTATAGACGGGAAAATGATTTTCGCAGATTTCTTTTTCCTTACTATAGGGAGTACTAATATTGTTACACATCAAATTCTGTTAAAATGTATTTGATATCAAGACTTTCGACAAACTGTTAACTCATAGACTTGTCCCAGACGCTTTTTACAAAATCTGGAGCTTTGAAATTAATCAACATCAGCATGTTGAATCTGAAATGGTGTGATACGAATTTATGTAGTATTATGGCTTTTCGTAATAATAATAATTCAAAAGCTAAGTAATTATAAAGCGAAGGAAAGACAGACAAGTTGTTCTTTATGGTTTTCCCCCTTTTCATCTTAAAAACACTCCCCGTAGAGATTAAACATAATCTTTCCCTTGTTTGGTATTAATATCCTTCAGGTATTTATTCAGCATGGGTATATGAAACGTTCGTTCGTAGAAATCTTGATCATATCGTGGTTTTGATGAAAAAACCTTGCTCTTGAATCTGTAGTCATTCATCCTTCATAAATCATCCGTTCCTCTAAATTCACTGAACTGAAATTGGATACTACCGTAGCGGCCAAGAGGTATATCAGAATTTTCCTTGCGGGAAATGTTTGATTGAATAGCAAGTTGTATCATTATTCATCTACCCATAAAGCAAAACATCACAAAACTGGTGTAGGTCTCGATTGGTACTTGAACAAGCGAAGACATCTGAGAGCGCAAAAGCATTTTCAAGTCATGAATAACTCAAAACTATCACTTAGAGGAGATTTGCCAGCCTATAGATTTCCTGTTTTATGAGAGTTATGTAAGATCATGGCACAGAGAGTGGAAAAGTTACATGACTGTCTCAGAAAAAAAAAGCAATTATGATCTTGAGTGACGAGTTTTTGCAATGTGAAATATTTATCTGTTGATGGTCATCACTGAAATCGGATAACGATATGCTTTAACATTTTAGTGTAACGCGTTATGATCAAATAAAAAACAAACGTAGACAAATATAATCTCACATATTATCTCCGATCCTTAACCTACAAAATAATTGCTAGTATTTCTTGCTATCACATATTATATATACATATTCTGAGGTCTTTTTTTGTCTTACTTTTGACTTATTTTCATTAAGACTAGGTAAAGTTTGTACACTATTGATAAAGCATTTGACTTGATTCTTCCAAAGTTATTGACTCGCGCTTTAACCTTATGATTGTAAAGTGCATTATCAACTCGGAGGCCAGTACCATCAAATTCAAACAACAGTTAATGTCAATTGTCGGGTTTTTTTTTTTTTTTTGGTCCAACTTTTCATCTCTTCCATTTGCTAGGTCTACGGCTTTAATACAGTATACGTATACATGCGATCTATCACATGAGTTATTTCGAGCTGTGACAAGCAGTCACGTACTTTTTACTTTTCTCAAAATATTTCATGAAGCTATTTATACATATATCTTCTTTATGAGGAAATAAAAATCAGAATCAGGAGAGCATCTGTAACAAATCAAGATGACCAAAACAAACGCTCGGCAGTGAAGAGCACAACATAATGTTCCAAGGAAAGTCAATAAAAGTGCTTGGTTTATCGGAGAATGTACTTTTCTTACATTTACAGCACGGCAGTGATTCATTTCCATCATGGCAGTAGGCGACATTTTCTGAAGCTATGATATTCGTTCAAGGTAAAAATACACAATTTTGAGAGTAGAAGTCATTTCGAATGTTCCGTCACTTTATGTGACATGGCACAGAGCCTGAACAGAAAGCCTAACATATTTTTCTACTGCTTGCCGCTTTAGTATATAGTCGATAACAGACATACAGGCGTTGTAGATCAAAGTGACTGCCTGTTTACAAAATGGTGATTGAAATCTATAACTTGAATTTTCTTATGTCACAACCTTTAAGATAAGCAAACGGTTTATTCTCGCATTGATATCTCAATTTGATCACGGATTTCCGTCATAAGCGTTGATGTGACTGCTCGAAATCTGAAAAATTTTTAATCTACCCGCTTCATACAACCCGAAGCTTACCTTTGGCAATAGGATAGGTTTTGGGTTCCTGCGTCTATACATTAATGTCAAAACACATGTGCGTAAGATCTGAACATGGAAAAAAAAATACTACCTTTATGGGGGATCAAAAATCGCAACTCCTTATATCCAAAATCATTCATCGCATATACACTTTGTGAGTACACGTGAGTATACTTATGATTGTAGGTTAAATTGTGTCACGGAAAATGGAATGTTATGAAAGTTGCTTCATCTTTTGTTCCTTTACTTTAAAAGATTTCAGAGGTTGCACACTTTGTCGTTTTTCATTCATTGCACAGTAACTTTGAAATTCGATTTGAATTTCATTGAACTGTGCGATTGCTGTTCTTTTCTTTTGAAATAATCTCTGGGAAAATAGAGATGATCTTATGCCGATATTAAACAATCGCAAATGAAATTAGCTGAAATAAATGACGCTTTACAATAATAGAGGGATAATAAAAAGAAAACAAAGCTGAAAAATTCCAGAGGGATGGATGTGATTTAAATTTCCCTTGTGATTTATACGTGTACGCTATAAAATGGCAATTAAAAAAAAGTCATGTTTAGAGAGTCGTTAGATGTATTTTTAAGAAGTATTCTGTATACTCTAGAAAAACAACAACAAAACCAAGAAACTGTACGAGTTGTGTCAGGTCTGCTCAAGAGTTGTTTGAGTCGAGGTTATTGTCACTGATTCCATGAAAGGAGGAATTGCTGAAAGCTCAGGGTACGCGAGCTGTAAAAGGGAATGTTGTTATCTGTGGATGGGAAGGAAATAAGTTGCGCCATTTCTGTCTTTTGATTGGAAGGTCTTCGAGATGATTCTTTAAGGGAGTTTGTCATTGTCTTAATGACCTACAGGTCTCGATCCCCCCCCCCCCCTTCCCTCTCTGTGCCTTTTACAAAATGACGCTCCTCCCTCGGATATTCGAGATGACAAGATGGACCGATTTGACCATGAATGTTTCGTAGCTTCATGATTTGATGTAGCGATGTCAGATCGAGCGAGAGGAGGACATCAAATAATGTGATCGCCACCTACGGCGGGTGAGTTGAAACTTCGATATAGAGGAAGAAAACTGAAATTGGTAGAGATGGGAGACGGGGGGGGGGGGGGGGTAGGGAATGGGAGGGGTATAAAAGAGAGGGAAGGAATAAGGAATTGAAACTGAGAACTACAAATTTGTAGGATGATACTGCTTGTTGCTGGCTTATTTGGCGCATTTGGGAACGCTGTCATAAACGCTTGGTAGCCATTAGCTCTGGCATGGGATGAAATTCCACAAACTTTTGTTGGGTCCATGTCCTTTTGAAAGATGACAACGTGTTTGATGAATAATTTTACATAGTTTCAGTAATGAGGTGCGTGGAGTGCTTCGGTCTTTCTGCCACACCGCGCGGGAGGCGGAGGGAGAGATGGGAAACTGGGGGGGGGGGGGGGGGTGGGTAGAGAGAGAGGGGAGGGGAGGGAGAGAGGGGGAAGGGAATAGGTGAAGGGATGAAGGGGGGATTTCGTGCATCACGTTTCAGCAGATTGTGACGGCATGGAAAGGAGACGACAGTTTCTCAGTCTTCGTGGCATTTTTCCCTCTGGTCTTTATTTCTGTGAAATTCCATTAACGGCGAGACGACGATATCAAGATGTCAAGATATCATCCGATGCCATAACGTCACTTAATGTAAGAGGAGACATTTAAGATTTTGTTTTTACACTTGTGTCTACATGCTATTCATTGTTGATGTTTTTGCGATGTTTAGAGCAACATGGGTTGCGATAGAAGAAAGATTTTTTTTTTCTCATCGACAATCTTTGAACGGTACTTCCACACAATTTTCTTTTCAAACTGTATTTTGGCAACATTGTTTTTAGCTTGGTACTGAGTGTAGTGGTAATCAATACATCATACTTTCCTTGTAAATTGAAATGCATTCGTCTTATCCTCTAATGACCTCCCATGTAAAGTAAAAAAAGTCGCATTTTGTCGATGCATTAAATGAATTAGCTTTGTGTCGTCTCCAACTGCGCATTTGAATACACTCCACTATACATGCCGATATACTTTCAGAAACGAGCTGCCATCCTGAGCTCAGAGTAAAAGAACAAGAACCACCATTACAGAGAATTATGTGATATTTCCCAAATCGCCTTGGGCGACAACTAGAAACTGGGGAAATCGCAAGGCGACGCTCTCATCGCCAAATAAACAAAATGATTTAGGCAGTTTGTGATTTTTCCTCCCTCAAATGTCATCTCGCAGATATGGCTTTATCGGACGGGGGCAAACGAATCATTAAACCGAATTATCCGTTTGTTCTGCTTGTACGAGAACGGTCGCTACTAATAGGTTTGATCCTCCTTTAATTGACTCCTTTGATGAAATTAAAACCCGGCAATGACGCTTACGAGCATTGCCTCGGAATGGGCGAGGCGATATGGCCTTCCCAGCATCCCTCGCCCGAGCAATAAGACTCATGAGTTCTGGTACTTATTATCAAAAATCCCCGGCGATAACGATCCATAAAGTGGATCCTTAAGAACATATCGGCGCTGGAGCGACTCGGTATATTACTCAGATTTTCGGTAACCGCTTCTTCTTGCACTACACGCCAAGACTATTTCAACAGATCGGCTCGGCGTTTATGGGCAGGGATGTCTAGTACACGATGAAGTTCTCTAGGTTGAGGAGAGGTGAATAGTCTTTTGCTGACTTTTTTTATTTTAAAATCTGTTCATGTATACCACATCATTAAGGATAGATGTCATAGTTTGATGGTCCACCACTTTGCTGCCCTGGTTTCGTAATTATGTTCCTAAGTCTATTACATACGGATATTTCCTTATTTTATCATGTTTGTTATCTTCAGGTCACCTAATAATGACCGAACTATCTCAGTTACGTTGAAAAGACTTTAATACGCACACTTGAAAGAGGACAGCTATAATCTGGGACAATGTTTTCGACTTTCTTTCAAACGACACACACATACTGTTGACATGATTACGTAGCTCTTAAACTGGAAATGCACGTAAGGAAAAGCAGAAGAAATTGTCATCATGCCGGAAAAGATGATCGCCTGTACTTTTGGCAATTTAGTATCTTTTTTGCTTCATCGCGTTTTATCATGTCAATTTTGTGTTGAGCACTTTCTACAAGCTTTGTAGAAATTTCCATGCGTATCATTCCTCCGTATACATCATTAGATAATGATTGACATTTGCCGAAATTTTCATACTTTCTTTGATTTCTCTTTGCTGTTTAAAAGAAAATATCTCAATGATTTTGAAACAACTTGTCTCAAAGCCTAGAATAGCGTTCGTTCCATTTTGAAATTGCTCAATACAATTTCCTCGGCCATCATTAACAATGATAATGAAGATATTATTTCAAAATCAAGAGGAATCAAATCTACGTATGAAAATTAATGTAATTCAGTGTGCAAACAAAACGACACTCTTATACTCTCCATTCTACAAATACCCGGATTTTTGCGGCATTTTTGGTAGAACTACTCATTAGGAGCCCCGTCTTGGTAGTTGCTCTCGAGTTTATAGAATGCCAGTTGTAACGCACAGTGGTTGGCAACGGCACGGCCGGTAAGTGCAACCGGTGCAGTAGACCTATAGTCCAGCAGAGATGCTGCGCCGGGATTCGTCAACCCAATCGTCGCCGGATAGTAGTGGCGGACGTAATGGAATCTCCCGTGAGGACTATGCTCTTCTCTACTGTACTACATCGGTTCTTGCCGTTTTGGGCAGACTTTTTTTTAACATTACATGTTGTTTTCGTGAGGCTTAAAAAGACAAGAAGGAAGATTAGAGAAAGACCAAAGAATGCAGTCGTTGGTTTAGTTACAGAGACTTGTAAATATTGTTCAACGACGAAAATTTATTTCATGTTATAAATATATTATTATCATCATCATCATATTTTATTGTATATTGATAAGAGTCTGTAGAGCCTGATAAGACACAAGAACAAAAAGATAAAACATGCGGAGGCGATGGAACTTTATTGGAGAGCTGAGAGCAATTTTGACAAGCGCGACGCGAAGCGAGCGGAATCAGAAAACTAAACATTACCTTAGCGCCGCAGCATCGGCGTTGTAATTGTGGTCAGAGTACCGACGAACATGGACGAATTTCATCATCAGGGGCAATATTACGAACGGCCAATGAAATTACGCTGAAGGGGTTACTGCATGGTTTGATACTCGATAACACTCTTTGACTCCTACTTTTCCCAACACCAACCCCCCACTCTTACATCTCCCCACCTTCTCTCTATCTTTCTTCCCCCTCCTCCTATATTTCTTCTGTTATCCCCTCCCTTCTCCCGTTTGTCTCTTCAGTGACTCTGCGTTCTCGCGTCGGGACGCTGGGACCCGGAAATTAATAGATACACTTTCCTCCTCCGATACTCGACGGAGTCGGGGAAACCGAGCGACAGTTTCGCGTCACTTTTCATCCACGATGAGCTGTCAGAGACATGTAAAGAGCATTGGGCGGGTCTTTTCTAGTGAGAAGCACGTAACATTAAATAGAATCAATCTTTCGCTAGTCGCCGCAGTCAGGGAGGGCCCGCCGCTTTTTTACACGCGCGCTCGTGTTTACGCAGCCCCGCGGGTCGGAGCAGGTAACAACGCATTTGTCTTGCGGGGTGATGTACGCAGGGCTCCCGCCGCTATAAAAAGTGAGTCATGGAATGGAAACGGCCAATAGTCTGACAAAAATGGCGAAGAGGTAAAGGGTGCTCGTGAATGCAAGCAGGGACAAGATAACGAGTAGCTTTACGCAGTTGATGGGTCCACATTATTACCCTTGCTGCACGCACGCGCATGACTGATCTGTCACGCCGCATTGTGCTTGTTCGGCGGGGACGAATTAAAATTTGGCGCGCGAAATGGACTCTACCGAAGCAAGCAAGCTCGCCCGCGGGCACCAGCAAATTCCGTCGATTTGGAAAATCATTTTGTATCGTCTGCAACCGCGAGGAAAGGGAGGAAATTATGCGATAACACTTTTCTAATAGGTAGATTGACCCCATAAAATGTTGCAAATGATTGTGGCCCGGGAAAACGGATGTGTTCAGTGGCTGGTAACGTTTTTGACATATTATTGCTGCAAGCGCGTTTTCAAAACAAGGGAAAAAAGACAAGATAAAGAGAAAGAGAAGGAGAGGGGAAGAGTGTGACGAAATAAAGGACAGCGCTCTGCTCGCACTCTCTTCCCGATCAGCAGCGGATGAAACGCAAATGTGTACAATTGCCGAGCAAGATGGTTAACTGGCGTGAACGGACAACCAGCCCGGAGCCATTTTCCCAGGCCCCTTTTCAATTCCTTCCTCGGTTAATTACGTGTTTCACCCCCTAAAACGACGAGCCCTCTGTCCCGCGCGCCTATCAAAACATTTATGTCAATAATTGCCTTCCCTCCTATGTCTTCCATTAGACGAAGGGGGAAGAAAGACAAGATTCTTGATGACTTTTTACGGTGACGCGAAAGCAGGTGTAATCTCGCACAAAATCTTTTAACCTTTTTACCTCGCAACTGGCTTTGAAGGTGCATCGTTCTGGGACGGGCAGGCAGAAACTCCTCGAAAATAGTTTACGAAGTAGAGCATAGACCCTAGGGAGAAGTTTACTCTCGGTCGCGAAAATTAGCTGAGAAATTGCCGTCCCTTCAAAATTGAGTTTTACACGTCGCCTATTAATTTCTCCTATATCCATTTTGTTCCCAGAACCGGGCACAACAACAAAAGTTCGATTGATCTTACATGAGGAGAAGGTGATGTCGATTCTGGAGCATCTATCCAAAAACAGAATTCTATTTACATTATTCACTTTCGAGCACAACGCGTACCTTTTTTTTTCTCTCCCCTATTCACGCAGATGTAATTTTAGAAAGGTGTCTTTAGGAAATATTGATATAATCCTCTGATTTCCCATTTCCCCCTCGTGTGTATACAGCGGGGAGCCTGTGTTATTTTTAAGCGGATTTCGGCGAGGTCTTTGGGGAAAACCCCCGAACGCGGCTCACTCCCGGGTTTGCGGGGTATCACGGCGTACTTATACCTCTGAGTGTATTCGTGTGTATGTGTGTAATGCGATTAGGACTGGAGCAAAATGTTTGCAGTGCTAGATATCTATGAGATGGGGGTTGTCTCGGAGGAGCAGAATACACAAAAACGAAACGTATTACACGCCGATTACATGGCTAACACGCCAGATACCTCTCCGTTTTTTTTATTTGACTCTCATGCATGGGGAAAACAACTCAAAATAAAAAGGACTGTGTTCGACAAAAATGTATTACTTATAAGATCGATGGAATTAGAGCCTTTGAAATTAGGGTAGATGGTTAAAGTGGGGTCCTAGTATTTATTTCGTTATACATCCATCATAGAGGGACAGTGGATATTGAAACACGTTGACACGAGCCAGAGACACGAACAAATTTGAACTATTTTTACTTTTTTCCACTGACTGCTGTGTCTCAAATATCGATGACCTTTTTACAGTTCGCTGGCGACATGTAGCCTACTCATGAGCAGAGAGCTGACAAAATCGTAATTGGGGTGTAAAATTTAATCGTTTGGATACACACGCACATACTAAAATGCTACAAACATGATGAAAATAAAAGAATAAGTAGTAGTACAAACTCGTATACACACATTATATGGAAACACACAAACCCACACACATCCATACATAACACATATCTAATCAAATAGACGCATCAAGTTCACATATGAGAGAGCTAGTGTGTGTGTGAGTGAGAATACATGGAAGTTAAACACAAACATAATTGTAATCTATGCATGTATTCCCTCACTAAAAGCCTTACGTCTCTATTTTTGCGCACGGACGACATGGATTTTCTACGAGCCTGCAACCATGTTACTCAGCATAACCAATACTCCGGGTAAATGGGTTGCCCACACTATAACGCAGCTCCATTGGTCGGAAAGTACTATCGCTTTGACCTACTCTATTAATACCATAAGTATAGAAGCGTTTTGATTGTCGTATCAGCAGTGTACAATCCTTTCATTGTCAATGAGTCAAATATACACAAATTTGACATACAAACAAAGGTGATTAATGTGGCACCCAGAGAACTAAACATGATAGATTATTTGTCGTTTTTCTTTGCCCCGTTCAGAAAAAGACGACAAAGACCCGAACGGCAGTAAGAGACGGCGGAGTCGCACTAATTTCAACGGTTGGCAACTCGAAGAGTTAGAACGCGCCTTCAACGAAAGCCATTACCCCGCTTACATACATTCACAAAATAACAATGATCGTTTTAGATGCTGTGACTGAATGATCATATAGGTGCCACACATTTTTCATTTTCTAATCTTAATATCAATATTCTTTGCATTAATCGTAGCAATGATATATTATTTCTTCGATGTTACATGCAATGTAGATCAGTGTCTTATGGAAATTGGATCAGTCAATGATGAAACTATTTCTGCAAATATCTGATTAAGAAATCAAGTTAACTTTAGCAAGACCTCTTTCTGTGTAGACAGTTCAATCAGTTCTTTGTGACGATGCTAGAGTCCCATGCTAAAAACATCGATATAATGAATAGTTCCATTCGGTTTCAGCAAAGACTCTATGCTGCCGAACTGACGACCCTGTGGCAACGGTTAATCAATTATCATTACCCCCTTTTTTGTCTAAAATTCCCCTTTTTTCATTTTTTTCTTTAAAAAGCCAAAACAACCCAAATATAATTGAATTTCTTGATATGATTTTTTTTTTTTGCCCACGATTATTACGGATTATCATAGTCTTTTCGTCGCACAACGTTAATCTTCGTCTGGGAATACATTCATACTATTAAGGCTTTGGAGATGGCGTGAAAACAATAACAGACAGGTGTGACCTTGAGTTTCATATCATGGCAAAATCATAGAATAAACGTCACCGACAAGACGCTGCACTTAAGACATTTGAGGAGATATAAACTTCAAATTCGCAATGGTATAGACTTAGAAACAACAGGTACAAAGAAGAGTACAGAAAGTTGACTGCTGACCACGCACTATGCAGGGCGATATTTAGTCAGAAGTGGTTTGTCTCTTACTAATTAACTAAAAGTTATCTCTGGATCTTTGTTTCGATATTTTTCTTGTGTTTTTTCTTTGTCTTTGTTCTTTGCTGCCTTACACTTGTTTGTTGCTAGAGGCAAGTGTGTCAATCCAGCAAACCTATTTACATAATCTATCTCGCCAGCTCTGCTCTCTCAATAGCTGCCTTCTATTCTTTCATATTTCACCGCTGATTATATAATTGATTGTTCCGCCTATTCCTCGCGCCTACTGGATGAGTTTAGTCACAGCCCTTCAATCGCAAACGGTCAACGCATTTGTAGCAACAGGCGAGAAATATAATGTATAGCACCCGTAACGATTGAGCGCCGGCTTTTGTTCTTTCTGTACGTGTGTCACTGGCAGCCGAGAGAGCTTTCAAGGGAGAAACAAACAAAACAAAACTTTTAAAAGGAGAAGACCCACACCTAAAAACCGTTCGATTGGTCACCCTGTGTGTCAGACTTTAAAGAAAGAAGACTATTTGTAGTGGATATTAGCACAGATAAAGGACGGTCGTCGATGGGACGTGGTGAAATTAATTTACTCTTTGTGCGCTCTCTTTTTTTTTTCTTCTTTGTCTCTGGTGTTACGCGTAAGCTCGTAGAAGTGTTGATTTAACAGCCACCCTCGTGGCAATTGTTTCTTCCAATGGACGTAATTGACTTCACTGTTGGCAGAAACTTGCTAATGTGTGCGATACAATGACCAGTGCATCTGTACGTACAGTCATAATTTGTAGTCTGCCAAACCGTGGGACCATCTCTCCCCCTCTCCCTTCCGTTGCAGGTAAACCTCACTTCAATTCTTCTGTAAAGAGAACGTTTATGTAAACGGCCATCTATCGACACATTGTCAAAGTTCTGCCCTCATTCTTTCGGTGTCGATCCCGATAGGAAAGCTGAATCGAACCATCCTACTTTGAACACAGTCACCAATATTTGCACTCTCTCCAATCCAGGCATGGGCTCCCCCGTTTATTCCTATTCTTCTTCTTCTTCTTCTTCTGCTTCTTGTTCTCGGATCCTTCTATTTGTTGTATACCTCGTGGGTTGACATCTATCGAGGACCACTTAAGATCGATAATTGAATCAAAATATTTGCCAATAATGCCCGTAATTAATCTGCGGGGAGCGTAATTGGTTCGGTTCTCATTAGCTAATTGGCAAAAGACTGGAACCCCAACCGACGACGAACAGTTTCGTTGGCCACATGTTGAACGCGCTATCACGGTGGGAGAACTTTTGTGTGAGAGCCTTTGTTACTTTCTAATTTGGCCTCGCGTCCCTCATAAATGCACTATTTATTCATTGCTCAACATCATTGTTCTACATTATTGTTCATCTTGGTGGAAGAACTCAAGAAATTATGTTTCTGGTTATCTCTTACCAATGTCGCTTAGATATTGAAAATAAAACAAACCACAAATCATTCTCTTTTAATCTTGAGTCCTCTTAATTTCAAAGTGTTCATGCCTTTTATTTTATTAAACACCACGGGCAAGCTTTCATTTCATTAATTCCGTCCAAATCATGAACACATTATACACGTGTTCCCTGTCAAGATTTATTCATGAATATAATTATGGTGTTATCACACCCCTTCCATATCCGTTCTTTCTGGACTGTGATTATCTGAAAAACCACTAAAACCAATAAAATGCAGCTCTAATTTCATGTTTTCTGCTCCCCGTACAAACAAAGTATGATCACTTATGGGATCTTTTGCGTATGTGTGCGTGTATGTATGTGAAAGTGGTGCATTCATTGCTGAAAATCTTTTTTTTTTGGGGGGGGGGGGGGGGCGGGGGGGGGGGCAGTTCAAAGAATTGCATGACGAAGACCAGGAAAAAAACCCCCGAATAACATCAGCAACATTTCAGACATGGAACTGACGTAATTATATTTCTTCCCTTTTTAAATCTCTGTTCTATCATCGTTTGATGCTCCTTGGATCTTAAAAGGATTTGAGGTTTCCAACATTTTTTTTGATGATGATTTTTTTGTTGTTGAGATAATGAGAAACCTCTTATGAAATATGAACGACCATATAATTCTAAAAGAAATTCAAAGTTCTTTTTTGATGAAAATTGGCTTTGAAATGGCTGAGATATCCAAAACAAAGAGATCTTAATAAAAAGTGGGACTCACCTTTTATTTGGATCGCTTTGGTTTACTTTGTTCTTGGATCTCTCAGCCATATCAAACCCGATTTTCATCAAATAAGCTTTTGATTCCTCTTAGAATTGTATGTTTGTTTGTTTTTTACATTTCATAAAGTGCCCTCTAAATATCTGGCAAAAAGTTAAAAGCTGAATACCCATCTCAACCAATACTGTACCATCCCTTTAAGATTACCTTAAGTTGCAACAACAACAACAACGACAACCAAAAACATTTTCATGCCGCTTTGACGTAATGACAGCAACTTTTGTATTTTGTTGTGACGGGAGTGTTGCCAATTTTAAGCCAATATGAGCCACCACCCCCTGTGACCATTCCACTCCCCCCCCCATGATTTGCCCCCCCCCCCCCCCAAAAAAAAAACAAAAAAAACAAAAAAAAATCAAAAAAAGATCTTGAGTCCTCTGTTATACATTTCAATCCATTATTACCGCTGCACACTGCCTCAGTCTAATTTCGGCTCTTCCTTGAATTTGATTTTTTTTTTCTCTTTTTTTCTCTGGTCATTACCCAGAACTCGAGGGTCGGTGAAAGCCACTCACAATACTGGGAAATGTAATTAAATAATCCCTCGAAGATTGCCATCAGAATCAATCAGTAATTGCTGAACGTATTGCCGTTATCAACGGCCGAAAATGGAGGACACTAATGGACAATTATTTAATATCATGTCAAAACTGCCACAATTCCCGTGCGGAACGAATTTTATGCAAATATGTACACAGATTAGATGATATCGCACCCGACGAAACTGTAGGGCTGACCTATCCCTTTTCAATCAATGCGATAACACGATTGGTCACGAAATCTGAATCCAATTAAAATCGTCTCTCTCATTTCAGTCCTTAGGTAATTTCCACTGTTTAAAGGAAAGTTACACTCCTCGGTGTCAAAAATAGCAGGTTCCGGAAACATGCTCGGAAAAATTGTCGTTTAATTTGATTCAGACTTAGTGTTACCGTCATTACGATCAATCAAAAGGCCTATCCACGTAATATGCATGCAATGCTTGTATTTTCTGCTTTCGAGGAAAGTGTGCACTTCAATCTATATATCGTACTCGGATCTAATAACATTTCAAGTTCAAAGACTGTCATATCTTTGTCTTTTTCTGTATTAAATTATCCTTGATGTTTGAAACGAACTCAGTTCTCTATGAAAATATATTCCATTTGAAAAATCTGTGCATGAGTCTAGTAAAATCTGACGATTTCTCTTCCTCAACAAATACTTACTGGAGCGCGTCCGTGCTCGACTTCGCTGCAGTGCCATACATTTGACCAGAGACTGTGTGGACGTCGATTTACATGATATTTTCTACAAACACAGCTAGTCTTGCCTTTTCCCGTGAAAGCGGCTGAGATCATTCCCATAATGCAAAGTATTAAGTGATCAATGAAAACTCGTAGAGAAGGCGCCTATGAATTATAATCTATGACATTAAACGTAGACAGTTCTCCCTGTCATACAACGATGAAATTGCCCTAATGGTTGATGCTGACGAAAGGGTGATATATTTACGGTAAATTACTCAAACCGAATCACTTTTGTGCGTATATATAACTAAATATGACGATGATTGTAATTAACATAGCCCGATGCACACAATAACCTGTAGGCAATAATACTTGTCGCGCACGCAGTTCCGACAAGCCGTGCCTGAACTCATAAGCAATTAAAATCCTTGCCGTGTACATAAGAAGCGGTGAATTGATTTGTATAAATGGATAAAGGAGCCCTCCTAATTTCATTTCTGATTATCATCGGCCTTTATTTTTTCCAGACTCAGTCTGTGGGACAAGGAAAAGCGTAGAGTTGGCGGTTTCGCATTTCGACCATTCGGACGACCAGCAATCGAACACAAAAGACGTTTCCTGAGAAATAACTCGCAGTTTCCGCCGTCTTGTTCAAGCAAAGCATGATGGACTTGCGCGCTTCGCGAGTTACGCCTTCTCCCCCAGGTCTATCTTTTCATATTATCTGTTGCTGTTTTTGTTTCTTTACTATTTATATGGTTTGGACCAGGAGCAAGGCGTACTCAGAGTCAAGATAATTGCGAATTGAAAAGTAATTATTATCCAGCCTTGAGATCGGGAAGGAAATGAAACAACTTTTGAACGATACAGAATATAGCGTGGTTTCCCTGTATTTGATCATTTCTCTCCCTCCCCCTCCCCCCCCCCCCCCAAAAAAAAAAAAAAATTATATGTATATATATCAATGCTTGCATGCAATTACTGGGATGTCTTGAGACAATTGTTGTCTTCAGGGACCCATATATCAGCGGCTAGTTCATCAGATTAAGAAAAGAAAAGTGGGTGTCATTTAGCAAAGATTAATTGATATACTATATGCATCGACAGAACTTGCACTGACTATAAAGTCCGTGTATGCATAAAAGTGGCACATTATGGGAATTCTCCCTGCGAATTAGATACCTTGTGCAGTCGACACAGACAATGCCATTTCACAGATACACTCAGTGTGCAAGGTTCGTATAGGAAAATCTCTTGATGTCTTAACTTGGTGTCATTATCCTTGTCAGAGGAACAACCCTGCACCGCGCATGCTCTTAATGTTTATGTATGTTGTTGTTGGGTTTCTTTTTTTACACGAAAAAAAAAGGTATACTCTCTGCAGTGAATTTGCGGATCTTCCGGATGGTTACAATCAATGCCAACCTCTCCTGTTCTTACACAAAAACAATAACAGTGTCAGTGGAGAAGGAGCCGCGCAGTGGGAGAAATGGATTTTGCTGGTTTCTTGAAGTGTTTCGACGCCAAGGCGCGTCCGCTCGCTCGCTGGATGGGCGGCGTATATACGAGAGTGTACATGCCAGCTCTTTAATGGCGTCGGGATGCAACAATAGCCCTAGCACGGGATGAAGGCGAATCGTTTTGGAAATCTGCATGCGCACCGTTTTTTTTGCCATGGTGCCGTCAGAGGAAACCAGGGGAGAGAATATGAGGGAAAGAGAGAGAAAGACAGACAGAGGGAAGAGATGGGGAGGGGGTAGATAGAGAGAGAGTGTGTGTGTGAGAGGAAGGGGAGAGAGTTCGAACGGAGACTGAGAATAAGCATACTTCTTAGGAGAGATCAATGAAAAGGGATACAAAGGTTTTGCCCGAAGGAGCGCGTACCTTCTGTCGAAGTATTTCTCGTGGCGAACACTTTGTAGCAGATTTTTTCTCCTTTGCTGTCAAAATCCATTTAAGCTGTTTCCTTCTGTTTCAAATGATTTCCTTCTCCCATAATTTAACCCCCACACTTTCTATTCTCTCCCTCCCCCCCCCCCCCCCCTCCTCCTTTCTGGTCAATTTCAAGCAGTTAATGAGCTCAAGTGTGAATCGTGCCTGTTCGCAAAGCAATAAAAAAAATACACCATGTGCAACCATATGAATTCGGGCTGCTAAATATGCTTTTCTAGACGACAAGGCGATCTGTATATAGCAGATAACTGAATAAGAAAGACGGACAGCTTTAATTTTTATTTTTAAAGAAAGGCAGTGACAGAACTCTCCTGCTTATTCACTTTTGATAAAAAATGTCTGATTACCAATGCTGTTTTGTAGCGTCTTTCTAATTCTCTTTGGTATCACCCACGCGGAGTTTGAATGTTTAGGCAGTCTTTTTAATTGACGCATTCCAAGTATCTCTTATTGAATGAATGTATAAATGATCCGATATGAAAACATGTAAATATGTACATATAACATTTCTTCTGTGAATATCGCAAATGCATTCTATAATTCATATTGTTGAATGGACTGGTCTCGACTAGCGTACACGCTATTACCGGTTCTTTTTCCCCCCACACTGTCCTTTACTATTGATTTCTTTGACTACATTGACAATGTTTATTATGTTATTGTTTGGTAAATAAATTTCATTTCATTTCATTTCATTTCATTTCATTTCATTTCATTTCATTTCATTTCACTTCACTTCATTTCATTTCATATCATTTCATTTCATTTCATTTCATTTCATTTCATATCATTTCATTTCATTTCATTTCATTTCATTTCATTTCATTTCATTTCATTTCATTTCATTTCACTTCATTCCATTCCAAAGCGATGCATGGGAAAGCATTGCAACGGTTAGTAGCGGAGAGTCTGGTAGGGCAAAGTTCTTCACGTAGGTTTCAGAGCCACCTGTGCTACCTTCGTTTCCTTAAACTCTTTAAAATGTATTAAGACACATTTGGCATTTCGTAATACTTGTCCTAAATCTTAACCCGATTTTTTTTTTCTGAGCAGCAGCAAACAAGTTGATAAGTCCAATTTGTAACTCTCCTAGGCAGGGATCTCTGAATTAGCTTCCATTTGCTTCTGCCCAATATGTGTTTGAATTAAAAAAAAAAAACATTGTGAATCGACACTTTTGTTTGTTTGTTTGTTTGTTATCAGGCTTTTTTTCAAACCACGATTAAGGAAATTTGATGATAGTGATGATGGCATGTGATAACGAGAACGTGGCTTCCCAGAGGCAAATATTACCGCATAATCAGACGATTGTATCACTCGCGATAATAATCTCCTTAAAAAAATGAAGAAAAAGAATGACAAACACAAAACAGCGGCAGTAGAAGAATAAGGCAGACCGTTACTGTCTTTACATTGCTTTGCCTCTGGTGCCATTTTATCTCCTTTTGAGAGGAATGCGACAAAACTCGATAATAGTTCGATCTTTCATCTATTGAATTCGTTACTGGAAGATGTTTTTTTGGCAGGGATGATGTATATTTCCCCCCATCTTCGCCGGCCATGTCCCCCCGTGGGATTAGGACAGATCTAATTCGTACCAGACGCACGTGCGGGGATTATTTTTCTATGAATATTAACCACATTTTTGTAGGGATTACCGATGATCCTTCGGCGGCTAAGGCTAGGGTTACTCGCCCGCCGCCAAAATGATTATCAAAATTAAATCAGACTCGCATTCAATTGAAATTACAAACTAAGAAACTTTCTTAGGCACACGACCATCCTTTGACGTTTTGAGAAAGAGAAGGAGATTTATACTAAGGCAGAGATGGGGGGGGGGGGTGGGTAGACACCGTCACATTATATGTTTGGCATCGGCTGAGAATCATACACTGTTTTGAAGGGGAACAAATCATGACGAGAATAGAATTGCCTTTTAATGAAGTTACGCCGAGATATTGAATCAGCAGAGCAAGGGAACCTTCGAATCTGAAATTGACCGAACTCATTTGGGATTAAGGACGTCAGGTATCGGTGAACTCATTTCTAGAATTCAGTCCGAAGGTTTATATAGACTGTGGTAGGTTTTGACAAAATAAATTAAGGATTCGAAGTACCAGAAGGTTCCCTTAAAATCTCCATGCAATTTAAGGGGGTGGGGGGGGGGGGGGGCCTTGAATCCTCCCGGTTCAAGTATACAGGCCTTGTAGGAGTACAGTATGAAATTGAATAAGGAGAGAGAGAAAAAAAAGAGGGGATTATTCGGGAAGGGGGTTGATTTTGACTGTGTATACACTGCAGTTCATAAGTGTTTTAATGTAGTTACATACGGGTTAATATACGAAAGGGTTGCATACGGCAAATTTGCGAATTTAACCCTCTGCATACATAAGATTGGCACTATTGGATATAGTATCAATATCAGTAAAAAGCAAGTCCTGTAGGGAAATCACCTTATAAGACATAGGAAGATTAAATACGTATGATGACACTGTCGCAATGCATTCTCTTGATAATCTTCATTATTGCAATCATAATCTTTATCCGTTTCGACAAGCTTGCCTACAAAATTCAAAACACCTGATTATCAGTCCTGATCATGCTATTGGAAAACTAATTCCTTATATAGGTGTTTCTGTAAAGTACCCACACTTTGTATAGGAATGATGAATTCTCGTGGGCAATATGTTAAGTTAAATTATCATTTCCAGGATCGGAGTTGTTTTGTATTCCTTCCTCTTTTTAGAAAAAAAGAAAAGCTTTGTCATGATTTTTTGAATCCATTGGCCTCATTGTTATGACACTTACTACAACTTAAAGGGATAGTACAGTATTGGTGGAGATGAGGATTAGGCTTTTAACTTTTTGCAAGATACCAAGAAAACACTTATTAGATAGTACAGAGCATACCATTTTAAGAAAAATTCAAAGTTTATTTGATGAAAATTGGGTTTGGAATGACTGAAACATCCAAAAACAAAGTAAAACAAAGCGATCGTGATTTAAGTGTGGGTCCCACACTTTAGTGGAATCGCTCTTTTTTGATATCTCAGCCATTTCAAAACCAATTTTCATCAAATAAATGTTGAATTCCTCATGGAATCATGTGATCTTTCATATTCATAAGAGGTTTCTCATTGTCTCACCAAAAAATGTTAGAAATTGTAAATACGGTCTCAACTAAAACTATACAATCCCTTTAATCCATGCAGACATTCCATGATGTGACAAAGTCTGAACTTTTGCTCACCTGGAATCTAAATTTTATTGACCAGTTGTATGTTATCTTTTTTTCATGTGAAAAATGTTAGCTCCCAGATATGCTGTATTTGACAATACAGGCCGAACTATAAAGCAATCGAATCATTTTTTTTTCTTGCTTTTTAATACCGTGTGCAAAAAGGTTGCTTACAGAATAATAATGATTTCCTTCGATACTATTGATCTTTCAGTTGTCAAGCAATCTCGTTAGGCGGAGAGCTAGTCAGGGGTGCATGTTTGTTTATTTGTTAGTTTGTGTGCGTGTTTGTGTGTGTGTTTTTAAACTGACTTCGAATTGCAATTCCTTCGTGACCTGATTCCCGACCTGTTTCCCATGACCGATAATCCCCCTAAGATCTTACTTGACTTGCACGTTGAGACCATGAGATGCGGACAGTGGGGACAGACACCTATAAGAGTGAACTGGTTTTATTTAGCTTATATGGATTACAGTAACACTTCATGTTTATAAAAATACCAAGGTGCGATGCATGCCTATATTTCAAATTCAACGTAAAGTAAAGAAGACCTTTCAAGACATAAGACCAGGGACTCATTTGCTTATCGAGCAAAAGTTTTGCTGAGAAGAGACTATTTTTGTTATGATTATTTACTTCGATTTTAGAGAATGATGATACAAGCTTTCAGGGTTTTTCCCCAATTGCAACAGTTGTTATTTATTTGTGTATTAGTGCATGTAAAGACTTGTGCTTGATATCTGGTTTATTTGCTCTTGTCAAATGGTTGGATTTCTAACTTTTGAAGAACAAAAAAAAAGGAGGAAGGAATCAATGTCCATATAATGTCCTGCTGTATTGAACACAGTGTCCCACAGTGTAAAACACAATGTAAAACACAGTGTGAACATATTGTGAACACAGTAATCTCTTCACACTGTCAAATTCAAGCGTTTTAACATTGTGAACACATTGTGAATCATCAATTCACAGCATGTGAAACATAACATTATTAAGGGAACTCTATGAGAAAAAACACACCACAGTGTGAAATCATCTTCACACTGTTAAATTCGAACGTTTCCACATAGTCGACTGTGTGAACACATTGTGAACACACTGTGAACACACTGTGGGACACTGTGTTCTTTTCAGCAGGGCGTGCCTCAAAAGGCATTACCCATTGAGTAACCCTGTGAATGAATATTGTTTGACTGAGCGGAGGGAGTTAATTCCAATGCATTGCCATTAGAGAACATTATTTCCATTTCGCTTATTCATTATAGATTGTGGAGAAAATGATATCTTATCCCTGTATTTTGCCCAATATCGATCCATCAGCTCGATATCACTCGTTGTTTTATTAGTGTCCTTCGAGAGCTGTACGTATCACGAGGTGGTTCTTAAACGGATATCTCTTACAAAGTGTGATAAGGTAGACGAGAAAACAAGAGCCTTTAGGGGCGGAACTGCTGCAGCAAATCCATGGATCTGATTTGAAGTAAAGTAGGATACAGTCGCTGTGTGGTTTGTCTGATTTACAATGGGGATGAACCTCCGCGTGAGGAGATTGAACCTTCGATGGATGACTTCAGGCGGACTCTTGTCCTAGCGATACGTTTTACTAAGAGTAAAAAATAAAGAAAGTAAAAGGTAGAAACTAATTTTGAGAAGACCCTCTTGAGGAGCGCTAACAATGATTGTAAGAAGTGTAGCCTTTTTTTTTTTTTTGTCAAGACAGAAGAGAGAGAGAGAGAGATCCGAAGAGGTAAGCAGAAATCCCAGATAATCATAAATTCTATAACTTTCCTTCATTGAATCAGAAGCCTGCACGGTCTCCATATTCTGAGGGTTAGTGACCATTCTTGTCTCATCTAACCCCTATTTCTACCGTGCCATGATCTATGAATATAATATGACAAAATACATCAATTGCTTAAAAGTCATCTTTCACTGCAGACCTGAGCTTGTTTCGCTACACAAACATCCAGTGATGAACGTGGCACGCGCTGTATTGTAGTGTCAATGGTGGCGTATAAAGCATGCCATTTCCTTGAACAAAGTTAGATTTTCTCATTAACATTAGCAATGTTAACTTCGAAGAACTGGAATATAACCTTCAAAGGTACAAAATTCATTGTTCAGTCGTATTTTGTTTGAGTCGATGTTGCGCATCTAAGACGCACACCACAATTGTGGTGAGTATAAGATGTCGACGATCCGAAAAAGGGATACCCCCATTTATATCTATCTATCAATGCAAGAAGAGAGTTTTGATGCCCTGCGTGGTTCCTCCGTGCTGTCTACAATTGCTGGTATTTTCCCTGCTATCGCTTGAAGAGAAGCTGAAAGCAATCACGCCGTTTGTTTCAGTTTATGAACTTAAACAAAGAAAAATTGGTAAGTTGAGCAGTTGATACACAGCAATACACGTTTATCAATCTATATATTTCAGTGCACAGCATAAAATTATGTTTCAATACTAACATGCAAAATAGTAGACGCTAGTGATGATTAGATACTGCCCTATTCCGAAATGTCAAACTTTGTCAATTGATCTTTCTATTTTGCACTGGAGTCTAATTAGGAATATGATAATGGGATGAATTAGATTTGATGAGATGATGATTTGTTACGAACAGATATGTAAGTCTTCATCTAATAAGCGAATGAAAAGTTAAGAGGAAAAAAAAATCATTCCACTCTGCAATTGGCAAATCCTTCTGCGGAGATGTTTAATCGGACATTTTACTTGATGATAACAATTCCAGGAGTCAATTTGTGTTATGGAAAAATCCCCAGCAAACGTAGCGTGATTGAATATTTCTGATTTTCTACTTTATTTCCCTGCCAAAACGCTCATAATGATAATAACAATATTCATTTATAGTGCACATCCACAGAAATAGCTGTTTTTAACAGCCACTTCCGTGGATATAGCGCTATATAAGCATAAGGGCATGATGAAATATTTTTTTTTCTTTCACACGGAGATGACAAGCAGACGTTAGGTGAAGTGATAAGCACACAATGCAGATATCTAATTTTCGAAGATGAGGGACTCATAAATTGTTCACTCCAAAAATGTCAGTTGTCTGTTTTCGCAGTTTCAAGCTTTAATTCTATATGCAGCGAGGCATTTAAATTTCTGTGTTCATCTCTCTCCCTTTCTTTCCCTTCCCGCTCCTTCTCCTCCATCTTCGTCTCTACGCCGCTTTCATTTCTTCGTCTGATATAGTACGACAGAAGTCAAATTTTGATATCATTCTCAAGTCAGGGGTAAACTTATTCGATTTAAAGACGGTGAGTGATTTCCCTCTCCGCGTCGTCGATTGCAAAATTGTTTAAATGAATATTTTCTTCACGCTAGAGGAAAAATTCAGAAGTCGCTTGGCTGCCCGCGCCACTCTCGCGATGCAATCGCGTATTTCCCGATCACACGTTATCTAATTCTGGGGGGTTGAGCATGGCTCTTTCTATCGATTCGAGGCGTGTCTAAATGGTTTAAAAATCTTGCTATTAGCGCGGCGAGTGGAGAATTCTTCGGAGGGTTAATGTTCGTTAGCGGCCAAATAACTAGCGGGTTATTCGGAAGCAAAGAAGCTGTGCGGCTACACGCAAAAAAAAAAAAAAAGAGAGAGAATAATAATAATGAAAATCAGTGTATGTTCTTGAACAGCCCTCCATTTGGAATGCACATAATTCAATCTCGCAACGAGTGCGATTTTTGCATCGGGCTAATGTAGTGTTCAGAAATCCCCTGTCATTTCTCTACCCGTTCATTAGGAAATAAGTGCTGAGTGCCAAAATCACATGATTAAGCATCGTAATACATTTATATGAAGTTAGTTCTCCTCAAGAGATATGGAGTTAGAGAGAGAAAGAGAGAGAGAGACGGAGTCTGCATGACGGTAGAAAGATATTACAAATAGATACCCAATAGAAGAATACCATAGTTTCCACATGTCCATTGCTGGATTACTGCACCGGGCATTATTCAATTACAGACTATCCTTTTGTGCCCACTAAACACTTCAGAAATGTGAAAACCATGAACAAGTACATATTTTCTTTTACATTTGAGTCGCCAGGGATTATGGGTAATGCTTTCCCTCAATGTAATTTTCTTCCTTCGCTTGGATGAGTGGGGGGGGGGGGGAAGACCGTAATACAACATCATCATACTGATGATAAAAGGCATTCTAAGTCGAAAGTTTTAATTCTATATTTGATTACTGATGAGAATGTCTCTGTGACTCCTCTTTACATACAACACATATACAGCACTTCAGCTTTGGTATTTTGCATGTACGTCTGGAAACCAAAGAAACTTATGTTTACTATTATTGTCTGTCGTAATTCCTTGTGGAAATTATCTCTAATGTAGGCACTATGGACTTCCCCTATACTGGAAAGAACACAGTGTCCCACAGTGTATTCACAACGTGTTCACATACAGTCGACTATGTGAAAACAGTGTGAAGATGACACTGTGGTGTGGTTTTCACAGAGTGTTCACATAATGCTTTCTTTCACACTGTGAATCTATGACTCACATTGTGTTCACACTGTTAAAACGCTCAAATTCAACAATGTGAAGAGATTTCACACTGTGTTCACACTGTGAAGTTCACACTGTGTTTCTCACACTGTGAAGTTCACACTGTGTAGTTCACACTGTGTTTACCACACTGTGGGACGCTGTGTTCTTTCCAGCAGGACGATCAGGCTGTTGTCTCTATCAAGCCATTTGCTTATCTAACGACAGCCTTCCGCATTCCAATCCCGTCAATATACATTCTACCATAAATCTATCAAATCACCGCTTATTCCTCTCTATTGAACGGTTTAAATCCGCATACATTTTTATTCTGTTATCATCTGACCACTGTGTGTATTTGATTTTAGTTATATTTGAGTGTACCGGTTGCACGTCTTATTCTTTTGGAAAATGGGGAAAAAAGAAGAAGAAAAGACTACATATTTTATTTGTAATATTATGTTTATGCTGAAAACTTTTGATATAATCGAAATCTGAATTCTACTTTGCACTATGAGAAGCAACGTGCAGGGGGCTTGAAAACTACAAAAAACAAAAGCCATCTTTAGTGCAGGCAGTGAGATTGTTTTATAAAAGATAAAAGAATACTAACGTTGGGAGAATGAGAGAAGGAGAAAGACAAAGAAATATGTGAAGAGAAAGATATAGAGGAAGGGAAAGAGAGAGAGAGAGAGAGAGAGAGAGAGGGGGGGGGGGTGAATCGTGAAAGAGAGAGAAAACGAACCCGAACCGAGAAGTCGTGTTCGAACTAAGTGCCAAATGATTGTTCAATATGAAAACGCCCACTGTCTTCGCGTCTGTTGTACTTCACGAATTATTACCGCAAAGCACACAAAATTCTCACATTACGGGGATGACGATGAACGTGTGTCAAGAAAAGAGTATAAAAAGCACCATTTCGGGGTCATTCTCTTTTTGCATTTATTTCAATTTCCTCTTCAAATGGTTCTGTTGTCTTCGCTACAAATCACGCAACATCGAACCATGATTTCTAACAATTAGGCTGTCATAGGAAAGCCCCCCCCCCCCACCACCACCACATGTGTTCCCTTCATGTACGTTTTGTCGCTTACAAACGTGTCTCCTGCATCGCAACAAGAACTGATTTCCCGCGCTTCCAATGTGGACATACCATGCAATGATACACATGTCAATTGTTGATTTCTTGTGTCCTATCACCCGTCAACCCTCCCCCACCCCTTTTCAGCTATCTCTCTCCATTTCACGTCTTCTGCTACTTTTTTTTTTTTTTTTTGCTCAGTTTCCCCAGTTAGGTTTGATTGTTCCCATTTACGCTAAAAACGTGTTGCGGTGTCGCTTTTCCTTGTCGCACCCAACTTCCGATTGAAATTGGACGTCGACTGAAGCTCGCCACTCGAGCCCAGTCCTCGTGCGGACGAGCCAAAAAGCTAATATTGCGATTCTTGACGCGATAAAAGCCCGCCATCCACACGAGTCATTGTCGCGCAGACAGTGTTTGATCTGGTGAAACGTGAAACGAACGCAGATTTTGGCCCATTGTTGACGGCTGTGTCCCGTCCGCGATTAATTCCATTGTATCGTTATTTCGTTTATTAATAATTTTCGCACTCGAATAGAAATTGCCTCGAATCTCGAATGAACTCCCCGAAGAGAAGTTAGGTGCATACTGATACAGCACTTTTCTCCTTCAATCTCTTTCGTCCTGTGATTATTTTGACACCTTTTGGCGAGATGGAAGTGATGAGCGGACGGCATGATCCCGGGCAAGAAAGCAGAACTATAAAACATGCTATTCGTTCCTTTCTTTTTCATTAAATGATACACATACCGCGAAAACGCTGAAGTCCCCTGTGATCCATATCATTGGTCTGGTGGTAGACATAATAACCATCACCGTAAATGTGTAAATAACAAAATTGTTATCTTCTTCTCTGTTCCTGTATGTATGTTGCAATTTATCCACTCGTCGAGTTTATTAATCAGTCCATACCCCCTCCCCCACAGCTAATACAAAGAAACTTTAACACGGATTTGCGTTTTGGGACGTTCCTATTTACAATGTACAAAATAGGCGAACACGTTCAGCCCTGCACATTTCCGTGACTTAGGTATGTCCTCGACCTTCTTTAAAAGGGAACTTGTGCTTCGCATACGCTGCGAAATCTTTTTTTTTTTCTCAATCTTCACGGTGTGACATTAGTATCGTTCTTGATCTTTTAAAAAAGTCAGTGTATATCAAATGTAATTTGTGTCAGGCGGTTTTTTTTTTTTCCTGAGTATGACCCTCTTCTACCAAATTGACAGTTTCAATGACACAGACAACTAACGAGTTGCGCTCGGCTCCCAAATCTCCACATTTTTATCATTATTTTTTTTTTTTTTGGTCGTGTATACAAATGCTATTTCACTCATGTCGAGCCTAACATTTTCCAACAATATACCAATACCCGTTAATGGCTCTGCTTTTTATTTACCGTATACACCCACTTCGTATCAAACGACTGGACTCTAAGTGGCTGAACGAGATTACTGCAGAGCATGACGACTATTTATACATCGTTTCTGTGTGACCAAAAAAAAAGCGCAGAGGTTCAGGGAAAAGTCTCACGTTCAATGCCTCGCGTTAATGCAATTATTAACTCACACTCATTATCGGCCTGTCGATTTGCAGTGAAAGAAAATCTTGATGATGATGACGTCAAAGAGAAACTTGTTCAAATATAATTAGTGCAGTTGTCATGAAAGGTTACTCCCACACTTACAAAGTAGGAAATGATGCGAAAATACAGTTGTCGACGGCAATTTTTTATGTGTGTATTCTTCTTGTGGACAGAGATAAATCAACATACTCTGTGTTGCGACAACACAGCAAAACGGCGCTTCAAGAAAGGATCGCAAACAATCCGTATTTTCCTCTTCTCTTTTTTTTTAATCATTGTGAACCTCAAAGGCAGTCAAAACACTTGACAACAATACCCCTGCTATAATTGTGTGTATGTATGTATGTATTGTATCTTGTTACCGTGTTTGCTTGGTACACAAATGGCTGAATTGTTACAGTATTATCTGGATATTGCTGCAATCCTGACATTGATATCTTATTTCAATTACGTATTATTTTCGTACTATTTTAGTACTGTTGGCAATATGCTTTTATCATAACAGTAATATATTATATATATAGTGCATGAGGCTGAATGCACTACTAAGTATAACAATATAAGCACCGACAAATTCTGAATTTGCCCCGAAGGCCAGTTATATTCAATGAGGCCGCAGGCCGAATTGAATATAATTGCCTGAGGGCAAATTCAGAATTTGGAGGTGCTTGGTACTTGTTATAGTGCAATAAGATGTCATGCACTATGTGATATATAAAATAGCATACATACCCAGGCAAGATAAGCCTAGATCATTTCTAACAGTTACACGTGTCTACACAAGCAATAATACCAGTTTCGTTGAACCTGTGTAGACAAAATCCTGGAGATCCAAATTCAACTATAGAGTCTAGGGTCTACGTGGTTATATCTAACGTTTTCTAGGCCCTACAATAGGTTAGGTCTGGGGCCCTAGGGACCCTGGCCTAACGTTTTTATACTAGATCTACGTTACGTACACTGTACTGTACGTCACTTACGAGCGACAGCGCTAGTTAACACTTGACCCTACAATAGGTCTACCATGGATCTAACAGTTAAACACTAACAGTAACACGTTAGACGCCCTACTTACTGCACTGTGGGTCCAGGACCAGGACTAGATGATGTTTTGTAGGATTAGGGATCTACTGGCCCCATTGCTGCACATGCGGATTCCGAGAGTGTGTTGTGAATGTCGTAGTAAAGTTCATAGCGTAGCGTGATCAAAGAGCGCTTAGCGTTTACTGTACACACCACACGCTGCCCATTTCCACGGCGCACTTCCGCGTAGAATGTACGGAGAAAGCGGCACAAATCTTGGGTTGACTTGCTCAGTAATATCCGTCGGATTGATTCCTTTTTCAGAACAGTAGGAGTCCAAAATTCGTAGGGCGTATTTGATGGCATCCTTTGTGTCCTTATTGTCTAAAATACTGTTTATATAGATCAGTCTCTCTAAAAGTAGCGAACCTGTTCATTTCAGCTTCTATGTTTAAATCTACCGCTGAAAGTCTAGTCCCACACAGATAAGTTACTGGCATAGCCAGCCTGCGAGAATTGAGAAAAACGATAATATCGAGCAAAGCATATCGCGGTTGTGGCGCAATCGCGTTGATAAGGTGCGGGATTCAAGTACTCGATGATTAAAATGAGGGAGCAAAAAACCGATATCAAATCGATAGTGGGTTATCGTTTGCAATCGTTATATTTTGCGTGCACTATTATACTAATGATGCACAGGATAGAGTGTGTTAGTGAAGGTGCGGCGCGCTCGAGAGTATTGACAATGGTGCGACATGCACGAGGCGCAGCCGAGTGCATGTTTGCAACCGTTGTCAATACTCGAGAGTGAGCCGCACCTTCACTAACGCCACGAAATAATCCTGTGCATCATTAGTTTTATAAAATGGGTCGAAAACTAATAGCATTATTCACGTACCTTTGTGGGTCAATACCAGTCAGCTACATGTAGCACTCGCTCAAAAGTCAAGATGTCCGAAGATGTTCGTCCCAAACATTTACGCACGTCACACTCGGAAATCCCGCACACTCACCTAGTACTGTACGTACGTATAAGAGTATACGTACGTTACGTACTGTTATGCACAAGAAAGGCCGCCGGCTGTTGTGGCAGCCCGCGGCCCGAACTAGAAGTTGTTTACAGGATTGACAGCGCGTATAGTAGCGCGTGACGCACTTGTAACAACTGATTGAGTGCGCACTGCTAGTGTAAAACATTGTGACGTACGTCAGGCCAGGGAGGTGGAAGAGAGACTCTTCTTAGTGCTTACCTGAAGAAAATAATGCACGCACACGTGACTCATTTCAGCGCTTCCAATTGGCTACATTCTTGAACCCATTTTATAAAACTTTTGTCATGCACTGCCGGCCTGTATCATAAGTATGTATGCTATTATATATATATATATATATATATATATATATATATATTCAACATAGATACATTTTGGACAGATAGTCATATTGTTTACCGAGGAATCCACGTCTACAAGCTGTGCTTTTATGTGGATTACTCTTTTCCATCACTTTATATACTTCTAAATGTGTTTTATACCATTATACACTCATTTGCATATAGATTAAGTATTCTTCTTTACAGTGTATGTACTTTACCTTTTGCTTGTATACTTCGTACTCTGATCGCCTTTTTAGTTTGATGATGGGAACAAAGAAAGGAATTGAATTGAATTGAATTGAAATTATAGCGCTTTCCTATTCGTAGTCTACACAGGCATGTGGAGCCATCATTTTGACTCCGATCATTTTCAGTCATCATTGGTCCTGTAGATGAATCAAGTCGTCCGCGTCATCGGCTTCTCAGTCATCACCGTGATCGAGACAGCAATCTGTTATCGTTTGCTGGCGACTTTGTACAAAAAAAAGTGTCTTCATGATTTTTGTTACATCACTACCAATTAGCTGTAAAAAAACCAACAACACGACTAAATAATGTAGAAAGGATACACTACCACACCGAATGGCTTTTACGGTGAATTTATTGCGCAACATTGCAATTCTTTGTAAATATCTGTATATCACATTTTCTTTAAATTCCATTTCCTTAAGAAATATATAAGCGTGTTGCAGTTTTAGCAACTCTCGGAGCTGCTTATTCCACATACACTGATTTTCCTAGCGGTTTCTCTTTTATGCAATGCAGAAATCGATATTTTCCCTTTTCTGAAGTTGTCAATACTTTCTGAGGGGCAGTCTGCAGGGAGACGTTTAAATTCAGTGTGCGTCCCTAAACGCAAAAAATCGTCCAAGGATTCAAAGAAATATTGAATAACTTCTAATTTGAGGCCATCTCGCAATCCTTTGGGCTACATTTAATTGTGGCAATCAAGCTGTCTTTCTCGTCACTCTTTAATTACATGCCAAGATAGAAATCTAGAGCATGGTCGAATGAATGTATCGACTTCTATTCGCCAAAGTGACAAGTGAAGACGATAGAAGGAGAGAAAAAGGACGCCGGATGAAAGAGAGGGAGGGAGGGAGAGAAAGAGAGCGATGGAGGTATAAAGAGAAAGGAAAAGTTTGCTAATGTAAAACTCGACAAGTCTGCCAAGGAAATAACACTTGCTCTTTCCACGCGTGTCGATAAAAGTAGAGGCAGAACGGCGTAAAGATTTTCGCGATTGACTCTGACTTAACTGTTTCGTGTCATTGATTTTGTTTATCACTCAGAGAAGAAATCGATCAGTTTTTCCCGCGTTCCTTTTTTTATTTCTTTGCAAGGAGCGAGCCAGCAAAAAAAGAAAAAAAAAGAAAAAATGGAGAGAGGTGATAGAATGGTAACAGGATGACTGAAAGGTCACGTGATTAAATTGAGACACGTGACAAGAGCATCGGATATCGCTACTCTTGATCGCGATAGTATGCTCGTGTGACCGACCGATCGCTCACTCTTGCGTAGAGTGACTGACAGCCGCATTTATGAATTGATCCGCGCCGGTATGACATATATAACCCTTCAGGCCCTGCAGGGCCACAGGAATGAGGCGATGCGAATACCCGCATATTCATTTTGGAAGATTAGAAGTAGGTAGATGTTCTTTCTTCCTTTCTTTTTTTTTCGAGCGCGAAGTCACCTTGCACCTATCGGGAGTCTGTTTCAGGGGCCTCGATTACAATCGCAGCGATCGCATCCTCCAGCTTGTCTGCGATAACAAGATTGACACTTAGGAGTAAATGGTGCACTCGCAAAGGACTTCTATGGCTACCCTTTACACTGTCATGGACTACAATGCCTTGATGTGGTTGATTATGGTAACAATGATGATGATGATGATGATGATGATGATTATTATTATTATTATTATTATTATGGTAACAATGATGATGACGATGATGGTGATGATGTAGGCGATGATGTTGGTGATAATGGTGATGACAATGAATACGGTTACGATGCTGCTGATGATGATGATGCTAATGATTATGGTGATGATACTGTTCCTGATGAGGATGATTATGATAGTAATAGAGTAATAGTTATCATCATCATGGTGAAGACACCATTTTGTGAGAGATTCTTAGTTTCGTCATCATCATCGTCATCATCATCATCATCACCTTTCATCCACCCACCCCTCTTCTTCGACAGGAAAAAAAAAATGTCATGCGGAGAAGCTCTCTCCCTCTTCGCACAAAAACCAGTTATCACACTGCCACTAAATCTTGTCAAGAAATGCCACTGCTAATCGATTTCGAAATTGAGGTGATTTCGTCTTTGCTTATTCGCGGAATTATATCGCGAAGAGATACGCTCCGTAGCCGCGAGAAACATCAGCAGACGTCTTAATTGAGGGGCACACTTTGCCTCAGCAACCAAATTTCCTCGCTCGCCGAAAATCAATAACGTCACTCTGAAGGGAGAGCGACGCGGTTTCCAAAACAGGAAGTGACGTTTACGACGTTGACATTACAGTTTCTTTATTCTATCTCTGCTGCCAACTGTTTCCTTCTCTTTCTCTCACCCAGCTCTTCCACACACACACACACACACACACACACACACACACACACACACACACACACACACACACACACACACATACACACACATACTCATGCACGCATATGCAAACATGCATATACACGCCCACCCATTTTTCTTTTCTCTTTGTTTTCCCTCTCTTGCACAAGTCTCTCACATGCTCTGTCTTTCTCGTTCCATCGCGTCGTATTTGAACTCTCTCCCTCTAACAACCCTCACCCAGTTGTTGTATACTGGATGTCATCAATCTCAGTTGTGCTCCTTTCTTTTTTCCTTCAGATTCATTTCTCGATTTATTGTGTACACATAACCCCTTTTCTTTCCTCCCCTTGTAATAAAAGCTCTGTAATCATCGTGTACAATTCTTTAGAAGAGTTGTACTAGATCTTTTGTTTTGCCAATCACGAAGATCGGATTTTGAGTGCTCCTGTGGAAAGGGAATCGAATGTTCAATCTTCTAAGGGTTTGGATGATTGCTTTTTTTTCTCGTAATATGCGTATGGATATCGTGCAATCAACAAACAATGTGTTCATGTCACGATTTGATTCACAAATTTGTTCTTTAATTCTTACCTGTGAAAAACAGGACAGAGATGTGGGTAAATGAGTGTAATCTAGATGCCCTCCAGTGTATCTTTTAATAGGCCTATTCTATGTTCCTTCATCTCTTCATTTCGCCATTAGTTTTGTCTGATGTAATGTTTCAAAGGACACTATGATGAAGTACTTCACTCATGTCATTTTCTTATAACCCAGGTCTGGTTCCAGAATCGCCGCGCCAAGTGGAGAAAGAAAGAGAACACGCGAAAAGGTCCCGGACGGCCCGCCCACAACGCTCACCTCACCTCCTGCAGCGGCGATCCCATCCCGCCCGATGAGCTTGAGAGGCGAGAGAGGGTGAAGCTGGAGAAGAAGATGAAGAAACAGAAGGACAAGCTAGAGAAGGCATCGCCGCGGCAAACACAGCGGAAGAGTAACAGCGTGGGCGACGCTTCTGATGGCGGCTGTGGTGGAAACGGACAGGACACTAGCGTTGACTCGAATTCCTCCTCAGCGGCCGCAGTGCGAGTAAACGGTTCGGCGGGATACCTGGCAGACGGCCAGTTGGAAACGCGGGATTGCATGGACAGCTCGAGTGCGGAGCCGAGCGAAGTGGACTCAGAGTGCATGGACACGACCAGTCTGGACGTCACGGAGGAAAGGAAGCACCCCGAATCTCCCCGCCTCAAGATATCCGGTAGAACGCTGCTGAATCCGCTAAGGGGTGTCGGACCGCTACCACGTTTTGACGCGGACAAACTGCAGGACTGTGACGCCGCATCGGCGTTCCACAGCTCGTTCAGCATTGACCGTCTCCTGTCACGCCAGCCGAGTCATCATCCCGACATCAAGCCAGGTACCGTTGCTGCGGCAGCGGCTGCCGCGGCTCTCTGGCCGGAATTCTGTCCCAGCTACGCCCTGGCCGCGCCCAACCCGCTCGCGTGGGGAGCACTGACCACTTTCGGTCTGCCCAGGATGTGGGGTCTGACCGCTGACAGACTGGCAGGTTGCTTGCGAGCCAACGGTCAACCCTTAGGACTCCTGGACGCATGGCGGGAGAGAAAGACTCTGAGCGTCGAAGCTCTGAGGAAAAAAGCTCAGGAACACAAGGAAGCTCTAAAAAAGTCCGACCATAACGAGGAAGACTAGACAAAAATATTTGAAACTTTGCGTCATGTTTGAGAATGACGAACTTGACTACATTGCACGTTATTATTTTCAACCGGCGTACAGGGACTCAAGCAGGCCCGATGTAAGAGGCTGAAATTAAGTAATGTTTCTCATATCAAGGTATGCACAAAGAAAGCAGTTTTATAGGGTGGATTACGTTTAACTTTGATCAGAGTCCGTGGCAGGACTCTTTTATGATACTTAAAGTATAGGTCCTGTCGTCATTCCAGTGACTTGCTGACTACTGGTCTTCAGCTTGAATTAATTTCTATAGGTTTGAATAAGTTTTGATTTGAATAGAATTTGAATGAATTTCTATAGGAAGCAGTGTTCCTCTCTTCTAGACGAAAAAGAGACAACACGGGTGATGAGGGTACGCACATAGGATAACATCAAGAACACGTGACCGTGGCCACGTGACATTAGCAAGGTGTACGTGTTTAGAATGGTTGCTATTTCGACATGTGGAAGAAAACAATTAAAAAAAACATGATCATGATGCATCCAAAAACTATAATGAGGATGACCGTTATGATACTCTGCATTCATTCCAGTCAAGTTGTGTTGCTCCCAATTTTTGTCTATTTTTCCTTTTTGCAAACTTAAGTGCTCACCGACCAGTTCCTTGCATCTCTGTTATGAAGAACAGAACAATTAATCAAACTTCACTATAAAAAAAAAATGTGTGCTGACCCTCAATGCTGTATAAACGTGATAAAGGCATGATGTAATGTGATGGAGACGAATGTAGTGTTTTCGATTCGACGTACCTCAGTTGTTGTCACTTAATAGGTATATCTTATTCCACTCTGAAAGTTTAAAAAAATAGAATCCTAGCCCTTTAGAAGAGCTCCATATTAGCTATCAATGTCTGAAATAATTCCACAGCACGATGGCACTATAAACCAATATAAATTTTCGAATACAAAACAAAGAAACACACAATCAGCAACCACAAGACATCTTTCATGGAGTGTGAAGGTGTAAGTTATTATAATTCATTATTTCCTTCTACATAATTGAATTTACCTCCCTGATTGAACCGAACTGAACTGCATTGAACTGAATTGAAAGAACTGAATTGAATGGAAATGAACTGAACTGAATTAAATTGAACTGAATTACGTTGAATTACTTGTTAAAAGATTGAACTGAATTGAAGAATGTATCAAAATCAAAATCCAGTATTGCTCGTTATGCTTAACATCCCGCCGATGATGGTGAATTAGATTCAGTTTTCTTAAATCTGGTGTAGTGTCTAAAGATGAAATCTGAATTGAAGGCATTCTTTGCCTACTACAGGTGTGTGTTTGTACAATGTATTCGCAAATGTGTCGTCAATACTCACTCAGTTTATTGTCCGATGACTTTCTATTGCTTTGGGGACTGTGAGGCAAATATCAAACCAAGTCAATCCCCCATCGATGTTGATTGCGAGTCAGGGTTCTAATATCCGTTAAACAATCAGTCGTTTCAACACTCAGATAATGTATATTTTAACTCATGTTGCTGTCTTATGCATTACCCCGTTGACATTTTTGATTCTTCAAACTTAAATCAGTGATGAATATCAAGTAGAAAGGGTGATTAAACCGATTTAATTAAAGCAGTCGGGAGTGAAGCTCTACCTGACGCATGTGTGTAGGCGAGAGATGAACCTAAATACACATATCAATCTCTCCCTTTTCTCTCCCACTATCTGTCTTTCGCTGCGTCCACTTATTTCTGTCGATACTTAATACCTGCTGTCTTCTCGGTCTATCTATAAACCTAGCCATGTTGTTATCTTTCCTTTCCATTTTCCCCAAGCCACATCCCAATCTCTTCTCTCTCGCTCTCCCCCCCCCCCCCATGTCCATCATCCTCTTCTCTATCTCATCCCGTGTATCTCTCCATCATTCGTTCCTTTCCCTGTTTTTTTTTAATTGAGTCGCAAAACTATTAAATATCCAGCGATAAATCAATGTCTCTTCATCGTGTAAGTGAGGCGTCCAATTTGCGGTGGAAATCTGTTATTCTTGCAACATCATTTGATCTCTTTGCGATAGAAAAGATACGATCTCGATGAGACAGCGCGAGACGTAACAAAAATTTAATTTCCTCGCGGGCTCTTGAGTTAGAAAGCGTAATTTTCTTTTCGCCACGAGTGTGTCCTCCCCGTTGCCTCAGCAGAGGAGAACAAGAGTTAGGTGCTGTTACACGCCAGTCGAGAGCCCGATGAGAGAGGATGCAGCGAGAGGTAGAGTCGAGTTTATTCACTTGACGCAGGCGAGCCTGAATTAACGGTTTTAATTTTCCTTTCTTCGCCCCTCCATGTGATTGAAAAGGAGTGGAAGTTTCGAGTAATTGCAAGTGTCCAACGAGCAAACACTTGTTGACGAGACTTGCCCGGCTCTAGTGAAACTTTACCGTAAACTTGGGTAGTTCTCTCCCCCCCCCCCCCCCCGCTCCCTCCCGGCCCATCCCCATATAAAAGACGCTTGCTTGTGTACGATATTTTTTTTTGTTCCACTCTCGTCACACGTTACTACTGAATACAGTACTTTTGTTTTGTGTGCTGATCCGTAGTCACTTCACGACGAAAAAATAGTAGACGAAAAGGGAGGTCATGTTTGAATTTCACTTCCTAGAAGCTGTGACGAGGATTTTCTCGTTGGAACTTGGGTAAACTGGCATTGAATCCACACTCATGACGCTTTAATTCATCATCATCTATTCCGGAGTGTTTACAATTACCCCTCTGGTTTACATGGCCGGTGTTCAGCCATGAAAGGAGATGAATAAACAATCCTTGGTGTTCTGTGTATCCAGCGATGATTTTTAACAAAAGCTGCAAAAGATCTTTTCTAATATTGAATGTGTTCTAAACTTGGGAAATGTAATCTAACGACAGAGAGACCTAGAAAAGTTAGAGGCTGTTTGGTTTTCATACTAAGATCTATTTTCCACCTCACTGGCAATGTGAAGAATGTAGTAATTTGAGATGTAAAACATACTTCATGTAAAATAGTGATAGTCACAATGATATAATGTAATCATAGAAGATATTTACCTCAATTTCCTCAGGTTCTTTTGAAAAATAAAGACAGGAAAACTCGTTTATTTATTTTTCCAGTTTTTTTTAATACTCCCCGCATGTCGCCGTTGCATCGCAATGTCTATCATCTTACTAGCAAGTTTATGGTATTCACATTATATTAAATGCATCCTTTTTTAATGATTGCATAACATGGCTCGCATGTCACACATATATTCCGAACGAAAATCAGATTATTCCTTTTACCGTTTACGATGCTGCGTGTAAGAAAGTAATCATTTTCATACACCATGCAAGCATTTTTCTCTGAGTACAGCTCGGAGAAGTAGAAACAATAAATGGTTATTGATGGTATTATTATTATTAATGACACAGGTCTGGTCAGAAAACAGATGTTAGCTAGTGGTAAATAACAGTTTGGGAATAGTAACTCCAATCTTCTGCCAATCCGTAGAGCACCCTTGGTCCGTTGATTAAGTGAGATAGATCATGTCTGCGTAATTTATCCTCGTCTCTGCTCCATGGGGCAGAGGCGACACGTTCGCAATACATAGCTACACAACAGGCTTCTTCTGCCTCGCTATCACGATTTCAAAACGAAGGACACTCCGGTCCCTTTTGTCTAGTATGGTTTGACATGATTTAATCGATACTGTTTCTGCGTAGAAAAAGTGAATATAAGATTGATGATTATATTAATCACAGCAGTTTCACTTGAAGGAATGATAAACAATCGCTGCTACACACAGAGGCAGCCATTGAATATCTTAAAATAAAGAAGACACCATGACTGTGGAAGGATCCCTGTAGCCAAATACACTACATTTAAGCTATTATGATCCTGGTGTGTAGAACGACACCTGTAGCACGTGTGTGTGAGTGTCAAGCAGGTAGTAGAGATAATTTCACCATCTCCGTTATGTGATTCAGTGAAGAGAAATATGAAAACCATGATAAGGCAATAATGATGATGATAATGATAATAATGATAGTAATAATAATAATAATAATAATAATAATAATAATAATAATAACGATACAGCACTAAGAACTATGGATATAAGGTATAACAATTCTATCTGTCAGTACTATCAAGTATTACACCAGGAATACCTGCCAGAACACAACGAAGGAAGAAGCTCTAAATACGAATTAAGACACTTCGGAATGATGAAGTAATAACTTTAATGATGTCTCAAAAGCCAGATCGCCTGGTTGTTGATGCCCTGATCATAGGCAAGGAAAAATATGCATAATTTGATTGATCTGCTCGCTCCAGATATGATGCAAAATATGAGTTGCTATGTTCCTATCGAAATCTACTACTTGTGTAACCAATGCTCTGGACTTTGCCATTGCACAGACCACCTATACAAAAAAAAAGTCTTTAAGATGTACCTTGCAGGCTTCATTGCTAATGCCTGGGTATAGATCAATCATGTTCTACTGTAGTAAAAGGTAGATGAATATAATATGATATTAATAAATGTTATTTATCGATGCCGAATTGTATTACGGTATACAGCGTTGGGTTATTTGGCCATCAAAATATTTGTGGCAATATGTAAATAATAAAGTGGAGATTATGTGAATTGTTCATACACATGATATAAATTACAAGGATTTATGTACGAGAATCAAACTTGGGTGTCGTCGTCCAGTACTTTACGGATCTTTGTTTTAGACGGTTGTGTGAATGATGGTTTGATGTGGTTGTGATAAAACCTTGTGAGATTTCTCGGTGATAAGTAAATTGACAGCAATGTGCAATAGTTATGACGTCACAGCATCCAAAAAACAGAAAAATACAGATGAATAGGTGATGAAGCAAGTACAAACAAAGGCAAGGAAAGGGATGAGGATAGAGTGAATGATATCTTACAATCTCGACATTTAATAGAATCATTTCGGTCTATTGCATTATTGCAGAAAAGAACACAATTTCCACAAGGAAATGTGAGGAAAATGGTAATCTCACACACACAAACACACACACACTTACACACACACACACACACACACACACACGCACGCACACGCACACGCACACATACATATGTATGGATATACATGCATATATACGTGTATGTGTGTGTGTATATTACAAATATAAATATATACATAATATGTATATTATGTATAAACACATGCATATATGTATTAAAATCTTTTTATTTTTCACATATCTATTATATATTGCTGTTTTAATGTGAGTGTGCATGTGAGTTGTGTGTGTGTGTGTGTGTGTGTGTGTGTGTGTGTGTGTGTGTGTGTGTGAACTAAACCTCATGATATTCGACTGATACGAGACACTAGGTGTATAAGCAATGTGCAATGTTCATGTTTGTATATGTACAAGTATGTTCCATCTGCTGTATTGCCCGATTCTTTGATGCGTGTTCCATATCTCACCAAGATGGCGTCTGTCAATTCAAAGTGATGTTCCCCTCTGGCACTTACAAACAGACACTGTTACTCTAGTATTCTTACAAATAATTGACTTATCTAACAAAAGCGACGAGTTTAACGTTTTCCCATGCTGTGATTAGTGATGACTCTAAAGCGGTATGCCCTTGGCCCGTGTTTTTCCGCGGCAAATCGGTGGTCACAAAGAACAATCAAAATATCAAATAATGGCTGGAGTATTACTTTTCGAGGACGACACGGTACACACCAATGTCATCTAGGCAAATCAACACTTATGCACCCGCTACAAAACCAGATAACATCGGCAACGTGTTTATTTGGACAAATGTTGCGAGGTGATTTGAATATCCGCAGACGGTTAACCTGAATGCTTCATTCCCTCTTCTAAAATAATGGATTAAGGCTAAAATACTCAATCAATTTGGATTTCAGTGTACCACGATTGCGAATTTCATGTTTTTCAAGCAGATAGAGTTCTTCATCCTGTGTACCAAATTAACTTGTAAATTCATCATTGTCGTGCAAACTGATAGACAGTTATCACGTGTTAGTATTGGCCCTACGTCAATATCTCATTAAGACGATGAGATGTGTTACAGTTCCCTATCTTTGATAACTCCACATAGCAATAATTACAATCATCTGGGCTGGCATGATTAGTTTGTTTTTCCTATATTGCTCGTCAACCGGAGAATGAAAATATCAGATCACTGTCCACACAAAGTGTTGAATCCAGATGAGTGGAGTTAACACTGTAACGTAGTGATGATGAGCTGAAAAAAATTATCATTATGTTTCGCCGGCCTGCTGCTACTGATGGGATGGTGATAAAGAGGAGGAGGAGGAAGAAGAGGAGGAGGAGGAGGAGGAGGAGGAGGAGGAGAAAGATGATGATGAGGAGGAGGAGCAGGAGGAGGAAGAGAAGGAGGAGGAGAAGGAGGAGGGAGAAGAGGAGGAGGAGGAGGAGGAGGATGGTACCTCGGCTATAGTAGTGACGGTGATGATGGTGAAGAAGAGAAGGAGGAGGAGGAGGAGGAAGAGGCTTAGGATGAGGAGAGGACAGGGTTTGTGTCTGCTGAGAAAAAAAGAGGTGAATAGTAAAATTGAGGAGATAATGACGGCTCCTGAGTTCTAAACAAAATCCCGAAAAATATTTATATCTAAACATGATATTTGCATGGATCAGTTATGATTGCTCGTTTGCCTTGGGATGAAATACTAATAGGTGTATATATATATATATATATATATATATATATATATATATATATATATATATATAAGGTTTCATAATGTTGATCAAAATGTTATCTACGCCACTGTGTTCTCGTTTAAGTTAAACATAAATCAAATGCAGGTTATTTGTTGAAAGAAAGAGACAGACAGCAGCCTCAGTAGTTTTGATTTTAAAGGAAAGCTTTAAAACGATGAAATAAATCAAACCAGAGAAAAATCTGATGGACTGTTTTTGATAATTTGTACTTTGATATTGTCTTATATGTACTTGTGGGCCCACATTTTGACAAAGCCTGCACTGTAACAAACGTTGAGAAAAGAAAACATACATCGCAGGATGGCTGTCATTTCTTCCGTGCTCAATTCTCCAGTCAGATGCATGGGGCTAAAAACTGAAAACCACATCAATCAAAAACCAAAAATCACATATTACAAAAAATCATATCGTTTTGTTCCCGGTCCAACCCATCCATCCCAGAAAAGTAGTCAGCTCAGGACTGAAGGGATGAAGGTTCCTGTCAATTTTCTGCTCAGTAGATAAATAAATGGAGACTAAAAATGTAATTGAAGAGATTCATAACAAAATAAACTAAAACGGCTATTACTTAGTGGATACTCACTACCCGGCTCTTAGCAACATTTTTTTTAATACCCCCAGTCTTTTGTTTTTTGTCCGCAGCTCAGAGTCATTTAACGATACCGTTATAGCACTTTTTTTTCTAAACACGGGGATATATGTACAGTCTCGTTTAAGCGATACTAAAGTATTCATGTGGTTCGATAGTTCGTTCTTAATACTGATTTTGCACTGGTACAATTTAAGTTGGTCGAGATAAACATCTCCGTTCTTTGATAAATTCGGGAACCTACAGTTTTTAAAAGCATCATTGCTTTTATGTAGGCCCCATCATATTTCTGACATTGATTTGTGATATCCTCAGATGATAATGACCATTTATATTTGTGTGTAATGCTTGTTTGTCTTTTTTTTTTTCAAACATAAGATATGGTTGTATATATTTTGTACTTTTGTTTTATTGTCAATCATGTTGTAATCCAATCACTGAAAAAGTGGAAATATGAAAAATAAACTTGAAACTTGAAAATGGCCATTGTGCCATTTTTCCACATTTTAAAGTAAGTTCATCATCAGATAGAGTGAACTAAACAAAAGAAAACATTTCCCTTGATACATCACTGTCAAGATCACTGTATATCTTGCATGCCTGCATAAACTTATTGCAAGGAATAACTTGAAGCTATGATTAAAAGTATCCCTTATTTTCTTATCATTTCATTTTTTTTACAGCTTTAATCGCAAATATCTCAACTTGACAGGAATGGAGATAAAATTCTTAATTTGCAATTCTTTAATTTTCTCTTCTCGTTTTCATTTTTTCCCAAAGTTCCTAAATTCTAAGATATCATTCATTTGATTTTCTCCGTTTGAATTTGTGTCATTGTCTTTTAAAAGTTGATTTCTGTTTCGACCCAGCAAAGATTTTACAGAAGAAACTGGATTGACTGCTTGATCGCAAAAACCGGCCGGACTATTGTGGTGTATAAATTGTTTTGAGCGTGTCATCTTGCGATGCTTCCATCTGGTTTTGGGTAAACAAGTAGGTCTGCTGGGCGCCACTAATTGATACGTTTAGGGGGAAATCGGTGGAGTCTGAGGAAGAATTTAGAGACGTTTTCCGCTGTTATCTGCAAAACATAGGGAAAAGGGATAAACATCCTTTGATACCTCTTTGGATCGCAAAGAGGAGATAATCATAATAATTGAAGGTGAACTTTTGTCTGCGCGTTTATGGTGCTGTCATTGCAGGAGTCGCACACTATCCCCCACTCAGTCCCAATAACACGTTTTTGTGTGGGAAGCGGGTGGCGGCCATACCACTCCAGTCAGTCTGCCCCGGATAACGGCTGGCTCCGTTACAAATCACAAACCAATTGAAGCTCCTTTATAATCGAGCTGCAAGTGGTGAAAGGGGATTATATAAACTCCTTGTCATGCTCACCAATCGTACGGACCGTTGATCACCACCAATTACCCGGAATCAATTTTACTGGATGGTGATGAATAGGAAGAAGGAGACGACAAAGGGTGGTTAGAGATCTTTACTGTGGCTGAATTGTGTGATTGAATTACTTCCCGGCGACTTTAACAACAATTTGGAATCGAACCACCTGCGCGCTATAGTGCCCACGCATTCAGACCTTTCAATGGCTACTTGAAATTGAATTTGGAAAATTGCGTTGTTTACATCGTGGATTCTGGGGAGAGTGGAAGGAGAGAAAAGAAATAGAAACTGGTAGGCTGAGCAAAACAGGGAACTCAGCTTTCTCACACGGTGGTCCTTTTGTTGTCCCGTTGCAGGTAAACAGGTAAACAATTGTTTATCCAACATCCAGACGACACGGCGTTTTTTCTCTCATAAAAGGGTTGTTTTTTCATAGGCCCCGCCGTCGTGTAATCGGCTGTAATTAAGTGATAACATTCCTCGTCGGCATTAAAGGGGAGGTAATCTTGACAAAACAACATTGAAACTTTTTGAGGCGTGTCCGTCTACACGATGCATCGACGTGCCGTACGCGGAAACTCAAAACGCAGCCTTGCTATTTAAAAATATACTCTGCAATGTGTGAAAAGGAGCGTTGGTTCTTTACAGCGCGGGCGCCTGCTTCGGCTGTACAGTTGAATGTGAGTGGTCTGCTGACATTGCGTGCGTGCCAGTGTGTTTGTAGGTGTGTGTGTGTGTGTGCGTGCCTATGTACGCACAATGTGCTGAGAGGTTTTCCATCCCATGAGTGGTAGATGAATAGATAACGAATACAAATAATAAGATGTGAGTATGAGTATGTGCAACCTCGTTGTGTCGATGGATGTCGTGGCGCCGTCTCCAGGCGGCGCCCTTTTCTCCCAAGTTCCCGCCAGCGCCGCCAAACTACCAACAAATTGATGATACTAAATGGAATTTGCAATGGGCTTTAAGAACAAACCCACCGGCCCGGCCTACGGGCAACCTCGTTGTTGAATACCTGTGAAATGAGCAGTAGGCCTACTTCAAATTGCTAAGATGTAATGAGATTCTTTTTGTCTTTTCCCTGCTGCTTGTGAGGGCAACTTCTCCCCTCTTTTTACTTCATGATCTCACAATCATCACCGAATACATTTCGACGTTCACGCTAGATTTCTTGAACAATCAGTTGAATGTGATAATGCGTGATCTACTTGAATAAATTGCCCCTCATGTCGCAATTGTTATTGTCGCTGTGTTAGTTTGTCACTTATCAATCAGTCCATCCAGATATCTTCCTCATTTTCAGCCACATATCTATATCAATGATCTGTTTTTCTACCTATCTCCCTATTTAATTTTGTTAGAATAAAGAATAATACGAACCGTTTTGAAAAAAAAAAATGAGTTGTTTCCTAGCCAAAATAAATGATGTGGTCGATGATCGATTAATAGTATAAATATGGTATAGGGCTACTAGCTCTATGGTATAGAGTTAGAAAAAGTTGTAGAATTCCTTTGATACCTTCATGGTACCTGTGCTCCCCACCCCCTCCCCCCGATTTTATCCTTGAATTCCTCCTCGTTTCATCAAATTTCTGTCCACTCCTTGGTCAGAATTATCTCCTCGTTTTCTCGGACGAGGCCGAATGTAAAAATCGTGGCATTCGGAGCCCAATTCTGCGTGCCACCCACGTTTCTTTCAATTACCCCACTGCTTCTAACGTCACGCGTCGCATCGGTCGGGTTACCACGTTGTACAAGCAATCAGGGGTGCCTAAAATGGTTTGGAAAAAAAGGAATGAAAAGAAGAGTAGATTAACAGAAAAATTTTAGCCGCCTTGCGAGGACGGCTAACATTTCAAGGAAAATACCACCCCGAGTGAGTGGATCTTTCTTTGGGTTGTGTTGTGTTTAAAGTCTTGCTTTCTTTTCCTCTCGGCGCGACGTACGCCTAAAGCTGGCAACAGAAGCGCGCAAGAGATATGGCTTTACAGGCACCGCGTCGTGGTGGGTTAGTTTGAATCTTCCCCGGAGGTGGCCGTGCTATATTTTTTGTGATGATTGTTAGAGTCAAAATGTCGCTGACTGGACGAGGCTATTGCTGAAGGAGATGGTAGCGACAATAACTATGCAAACACATGCAAAGGTGCAAAGCATAAATGTTCGGTCCAACGTGTACGTCCACAAAATCTGTATACATATCTCTTATTCCGTATTTAGAATGCACACAAAAAATGTATGAAAATAAGATTTTTTTTTAAATCAATATGTCATAAACCTTATGAAACTGTATAAGCACCAATTGTTTGTACTTAGGTTAAATTGCATCAAGTATACGTTTCATGGTTATTTTTGTTGTGTGGTCAGCAGTGTATTGACACATGTTTTGCTTCTTTCAGTGTACTCGGTGTTATCCTTGTATATGTGTGTGTGTGTGTGTGTGTGTATGTGTGTGTGTGCGTGCGTGTACGTATATGCCTTCTTGGAAACATTAACAATAAAAAAAAATCAAATTTGCAAACAAACCACTGATGAGAAATGTAAAGATTGAATCAGACAGTTATGAGATAATAATGGCACTGAGAGCGATAGCAAAATCATTAGAATTGCATATTGTATAATGATGTAGAAAAGTAACAGCTAATATACACATGGAAATGATAAAGACAACATAATCTGCCAGTAATACTTCAGGATCACAAGAACAGTAATATTTCCCAGGTTCTCATCATCATACATTAATGTTTGCATAAATGTATGCATAAAATAGTTGTCAGGGGGTAAAAAGTGGAATATTTGAATTAATCATTTATTTGTTTTAACTGTCAGATTCAAATTATATTGTGCTCAATTAGTTTGTTCAATTGACTTTGTATTTCATTTATGTATGAAAAAGAAATCAGAAATAAAATTAAATCAAAATCAAATCAAATCAAAATCTTACAGTCCTTCGTCAAGACCTGCCGTACACGCGCTAAATGTAAAATGGAAGATGTCTATGATACAATGAAAAGAAATAATAGTATATTAAAAAAGGGAGAAAATTAATATCTTGGTGTCAAGTCGTAGGGACCAGCAGTATCTATTTAAGTACTGTTCGTCGATCACGTAGTATTGCTTGGTATCACTTTAAAACGTAAGAAAATTAACAACCTACAATTTCACTTTGGACACAAAGACATGTAGAAAGATGCAAAGATATGAATCTGTTACCACTCTTTTCTTTGTACTGAAATCATTATCTTTTCGACAATTTAGCAGTTGAAAGCGATGAGTGAATGAAGCATGAAATTGCATAGAAAAATGTCTGAAATGACTTTGATAATCAATATCTTTAGCATTATTCTTCTTCTGAGAAAGAATTATAGAAACGAGGCCTGCTGGACTAAATTTGGGGCAAAGAAAACGAGGATTTAGTATAACAGCATAAAAAGCGCCAACAAAAATCGAGGAAAAAGCGCTTCAACATCTTGCGTTCTTATCTCAACATCTAGCTGTCTATCATCCCAGGTGACTGAAAAAGCAAAGGGGAAGAACCAAGCGACTCACGTATGTTTCTTGAAATATCTTTAAAAAAAATACCCAGGCTGCTGGAAAGGAGACCATGCTCCATCGTCCGCTGGCTTGGAGGAGAGCTGTGGTGTACGTATCATAGGGACTGTTTTGATTGTCAACAGCGAGAACAATTCTGGCGGAGATGTTCCTCCGCAACCACCACAACGTTCCCCTCAAATTGAAATCTTAGGAAGCTTTTCTTGTGTGTTTTTGTTTCCTTTTTTTTTGTCAAAAAAAGATGAAATCTTTTTTAGGGCGGCAGCTCCGTTACCAGACTCATTGAATTACGATTTTCTTCTCCCAAATAGCTGATTGTTTTCGTGACTCCGTTTATCTGCGAGCAGGGCCCGGGGAGCCGCTGGATGCTTGTATAATACAATCGCGGGGGCAGACATTGTCTGCATGCTTTTATCAAGACACATATTGTGACACTATTATCAAGGTGATTTGAAATTTTCACGGAGAAGCACTCTTCGGAAAACCTTAGCAGGAGTATTGACAGAAAAAGTCCCATTTCAGCACATGAATAACGCACAACTATTGTCTATGATGGTTTTTTTTTCTCCACTTGTACCTCGAAATGTATCCATAAAAATTTATATTATATTATGACGGATAAGCCTAGTTATCACTGATTTTGTCATATCATAGCAAATTTGTTGATCCGATACTTTTTTTCTTTTACAACTTGGAAAATAAATCAAACTAAATTGAATTGAATTGATTTTTTTTTCAATTAATTTGTCCGTGCTGAATTTTGTTTCTTTCCAACTCGAAATTGCCTTCTGCTTTCACACACTCACTCACACACACAGACACAAACACTCATCCACACCACACGCAAATGGAAAAGGCCAGCATACAAATTAGAGCGCATTAGTTTGAAACCGACTTTACTATCTGTGACCGTTCACCACAAAACTATAAAATATCATAATATGCGTTGCTCGTTTGTTTGTTTGTTTGTTTGTTTGTTTATTTCAGCATGAGGCCTGACTACATGCCATTTAGGTTGACTCGGCTGATAAGATATCTGAGATGTTTATGACGAAGTTACCGCCTTTCTATTTAAAGTTAGCGTTTGGAAGCCGATAGAGGAAGAGGTTTAAATACAAGTTGGTTTTCTCCATTCGAAATCCAATACACACTGTAAGCAATGCCTTTGGTACCTTTAATAGATATGAATGAAAGTATACAGAGAAGACCCATTCAACAAAATCAAGATAATACTTTCACGCTTTGTAAATAGATTTCTTTTCTACAGGAATATATATTTTCAAAAAATAAACATGATTAGCGAAAACTTATTTCATAGAGCAATTTTGAACAGTCCCCCCAATCTTATACTTGCAACAGTCAAGGAACAGCCGCCAACCTGTGAAAGTTTATCAATGAAGGCAAGTCTCCGAGTGACAATGGTGTAACAATACGTTTTAAATCTTTCTGGAGTGTGGAGTATATATTCACAATGCACAGTTTTAAAGTCTTTGAAAATTTGGCAGGTAACTCTTCTAGCGCCAAAGAAATAATAACACATGCGTTACATGTAATGGAAATTATTGAAATTATACAAAACAACCATACTGTGTAATGCCATATTTTCAATACTTGTTGAAAACTGTTGAAAACTGATGTAATTGTAAAGCAATGCCATAATATAGAGAACAAATCAAATCAAATCAAATCAAATCAAATCAAATCAAAAGTCAATTCTATAACAAAGCGGGAGCGGAAAAATCACTCCTATTTTGTCAATACGGTCAATGAAAGTACCAAAAGTTTATACACTGTGATTGAAGTTACAACAAGAGCAACAGTGAATAAGGTCCATCTTCACCTATGTACGAGCAAACTTTTTGTTGTTGCTTTGATGCCAATTTTTACCAATATTTTCAATTTTTTTTTTCCACGAGGGACCCCACACTCTACAAGCATTGTCTTTTCAGAGGGTCCCTCCATTTTTTTTTTCGCACAGTGCATATTGATATTTCACTTTATTTCATTTTAATCCAGTCTCATTATTACAATGTATCGTTACTGTAAGTTTACAATTATTGTTGTATACTCTGTTCAATCCACATTGTTTTGTTTACATGATGCCTGTTATTAAAAAAAGTGAGATGCATGTTATGTTATTTTAAAAAAAACGGAAATGAATTTGAATTTGAGTGCGTGGAGGAGAAGAATATAGGCCTACCTATACTGTATTTCTTGGAACAAGAATTCTTTTTCGTCTAGTTCATTATTCTGAGGATTGTCATGATATCGGGTAAGTTCAAATATTTTAGCGATTCTATATCCAATGGCGATTTCTGTGTCCTGCCCATGAACGATGCTTTGCTATTTAGTGGAACACTCTTTTGCAACCAAAAATGTACTTTTGTTTTGTTACAATGGCAAAGTGTGCATTGTTCATCATATCGTTCGTACATAACTATTGTATTTTGTATTATATTAAATGATTTGTCCTTCCAAATGGTTTAACAATTGCATTGATAGATGTCTCACTTTGTATTATGTATTTCTTTTTATTGATGAAAAATGAAATAACTGAATTGAATTGAATTGATGTAATCAGACAACATTCAAGGAATGGTAGTTCTTGGAATGAATGAATGAATGAATGAATACATTCTTGAATATTTAAATAGATTAACATGTCAATAAACGGCTGAATTAATACACAATGAATTATTGTGTATACTACTTCTGAAATTATTATATAGGGTAGATTGCCCGTCCACTGCTGCTTGTGTCGAACAGGTATGCTAAATTCAATTCTCATTCTCGGGCCGATTTTGCTCGCAGTGAGGTTAACGATGTAGCGATGTCCCTTAAGCTGGACGAAAACCAGCGAAGTTGACGTGGATTTGACGATGGTTGGAAATACGCACGGGAAGATCAATTGAAGGAAAACTTGAGGCATACTGCCTATTTTGCATATTGACTTGGGATGATGTTCCCCATTTCAGCCATGTAGACGTTGGCAAATACCCCATTGCGAGCTTTAGACTACAGCTAGTCTGCGCCACTGCTGGGACTCAGCTAAATTTTCGTTTAGCTATCGGTGATTAGGCGAACGATCGCCCGGCTCGACTCGGCCGAGACTTAAGTCGAGCCTCGGTGACAATCTCCCTGCCGTGTAATTTAATCACAGATTCCATTTGGTGGGCTCAACGGTGTAAAGCTGCCAGGATTTCCCGGCCAAAAACAAGCGGATAATGATACAAATGTGAAGAGACACAGAATGAGAGGCAAAAATTACTGAAAGCCAAGACAGGCAGAAAGACAGCGCGAGATTTTGTTTTTGCTTTGCTTTGTTTTCATTTCTCCTTAATGCATCAGCGACAACAACTCGTCGGGTTACTGAGCTAATATTCACAAAATATCCCGGCTTGTTCTCGAGTCTTTAGGTGTCATCGTATTTCTCGTCTCTTCATTTGTCACAAATCCAAACGGAAATCAGCATTACGAGTTTGGAAGCGCCAAACTAGGTCCTGACAACGATACAAAGGAAGTCGGACCAACGAATAAGACTACCGTGCCTACATGTGACTACAGTGAAAATGTAGCCTCGAAGCACTAGATTGCCGGTGTCGCAAAAGTCCTTAAAACTTCAAAACAATGTAAATTATCTCCCTGGTCTCCAAATTCAAGTTAAGTTGAAAGGAAGTCGGAGAATAGTGCTTGTTACCTGTGATGACGTCATACAATAGGGACTCATGCTTTCGTTATATGTAAACTTTAATTGCACGCTATACGCATTTGTACGTTACTGTACAGTGCGACAACTGCGCTGTAAGCATTTCTATGACAGGCGTAAGAAAAGAACAACAACAACAATATTTTTGAAGCAGGAACGAAATGAAAATAAAAATCATCTATCAATTCACTTTAACATCATTGAAATAATGTCATCATTCACCAGAATCATTCTTTAAATTCATGTATAAATGGAATAATGTTGACTATAAGGGATGCGTCGATTTCATATGTTCGTGTGCTTTATACATGAATTACCAATAAAACAATGAGAATGACAGCCACAAAATCATAATGATAATAATCATATTGATACTATCAAAATATTGAGAGCAACAACAATAGATAATACGCATTAAATCTATATATGTGAGTATGAATATAGAAACATTTTTTTTTTGCTGGCGAGCTTCAGTCCCCTTCTGTGGATTTCCTCAGGCCAAGTGGTTACGCGTTTCTCTAGCACTGTCCGCTTAATTGTTTCCTAATCTAAGAACAGAAGATTGGTGATAAATTTCACCGTTTTCCATTCTTTTTTATAAGTAACATCATGATCAAATAGAACGAAATAAAATCTCTTCAATGAAACTACACTCGTTACATAATAAGAAATATTTGTGAAGGTAATGATGTTGAAACTGACCACATTATGTTTTGATTATTTTCTTTGTTTTTCAGCACATTCCAAACATTCCAAAATGATAAAGATGGATATATCTGTTTTTGCATTTAAACTCTTTCTTTTTTTAACAAACTAATTTTCATACCAAGTCGAACTGAAAGCAAGTATTACTCTTGACAAGGGACAAGACACGTATCGTAGCGAAAGGTTAAAAAAGTGTCTTTCTTCCACACCGTAACTTGTGGTTCTTTGTACGAACTATTCATATCTATCGCATATTGATATCTTTACGCTGCCCTATTGTACTTCGCTTGTTATACTTAATGCTCTTTTATTTTTGTTTCTCTGTTACATGTGGATGCCTAATACTTCACTTCTGATCTACAGTTTGAATTTGCTTGAGGCGAGGAGAGTGTGATTTTTCTGATTTGATAGGGATACCATCGTACGGCTTAAGTCAATAAGAGAGAAAAGAAGATTGTTGAAACGATTTTGTCTGGTTCGTCAAAAATGTCAACAATATTCTGCACAATTACAGTAATACTACAATCCCCAAAGTTGGCTGCAATGCAATGTACTCATAAACAAGTGATCTTTTTTTTTAGTAGACGCTTGGTGGCTTGGTGAAGCAAAACTTTTATGCTGCCCTCTATGGTGTTTCAAGCAAGAATCTGGCGCTTCCTGCTGCCGGATGATTTCTGATTTTTTCACCTTATCCTTATTCCATTTTTTTTTTGTACTTCTAATCCGGATTCTATATCTGAAAGTACTATAATTTGTTTGCACTACAAGATAGTCTATTCTTTTGTTGATTAATTTCATTGATATTATTTTTATTGATTGATGTGCTCCAAATAGGAAAATGAATATCGGTAACTCGTTCAATAGATGGAAAACAGTGTTGTAACTTTTGTTATCATTATCACGAGACAAAAAAAAAAACAACAACACACATCTGAATACTAATGAGATCTACTATTGGAAATAGAAACGTCAAGATATGGCTTGTTAAATGATCTTCATATAATCATTGTTATCATTAATCGCCTCATATACGTCTCCATTTTTTTAACAATGCTGTAACTTATCACTTTATATGTTTGAATGTTTGAATGTATGTGTGCATGTGCTTTTATCAATTGACCTGTTTAGTCATTCGTTTTTGTTATATTATTCATATATTTTTATATAATTCTTATCATCATACGATTGCACATTGACGGTCTTTTTTCATTTCATTTTTTTTTTCATTTCATTTTTTCTTTTTTCATTTCAATTGTAATATTCATCGTCCTTAAACTAGATATACAGATAGATAAAGGAAAAAACAGTAGCTTTCGATTACGAGCAAAAGATTAAAAAAACAAACAAACAACTGTCCTCACTGACAAATTGACACATCCAAGGGAAATGGATGACGAGCCCCCATATGCCACCAACGTGGCTTGCCTTCATTCATTTTTGAGAAGAGATTGCGCGGACAAGATGATGAGGGGAATCAATGGGAGGCCTCTCAGTGTCTGCATGTGGAAATGATGATATATATCATTATTAGGATTAATCACCGATCTCTCTAGCCCCTCCTCTCCCCC